>NC_143031.1:30537500-30830000 GCF_057628025.1 Oncorhynchus mykiss
TCCTTCTCTATCACTGCTGCTAAGCCAGGAATGTTTCCCCTCAACAGCCTGTCGGCCAGTCATCTGTGCTTGATTGAACTTGCCTAGTGCAATGGAACCAAAGGAATAGTCACAAAAGTGCAATCCCCCCACCCGGCACTCCAAGCAGGTGCAATCAAACGCTCAAAACTTTGAAATATTATTTTAACTCAGGTCTGCTGGTCTATGTGGAGGAGTGAGAAGGAGGGATGCTCTGTGCTCACTCTGTACTGCTGTGTCAAAGGACTTGATGAGGGATTTGACGGTGGCTCCGGGCTCCGAGGGTGAGGAGGCAGCATTGCTGTTGGTGTTGATTGATAAGGAGGTGGGCGGTGTCTGGGTAGTCTGGGTCATAGAGATGCCACACCAGTGAGGACTGCCGTCTGATTCCGACAAACTCTCAGAGTCGCCACGCAACAACCTGAGAGAGACAAGGGGAAAGAGATGCTCACAGTACAATATGGCACAACACATACTGTAGCAGGTAGGAGCGCTGTTTTATTTATTTTATTTAAGAGGATGGCAGATGTGTGTGTGTGTGGCTGTAGTCTATACCTTATCAGGGATTCTTATCATTACATTGGTTTACTAAGTGGTTTGTAATCAAGCATTTCACTGTAAAGTCTACACCAGTTGTATTGGCCGCATGTGTTAAATAACATGACATTGTATTTTACTTGGGTGTTGTCGGAACAATGGTTTAGAGATTACTCAATGTTCTAAAGCAAGGTAATGATGATGTTCGCCCAGTGCATTGACTGTTCCATGTAACATTTGCTCAATAGATCAGAAGCATATTGTGTATGATTACGTACAAGTTCCACATGTGAAAGTCAATAACTGGGTCTAATTTTACGCAACAACACCCGAACTGCAACAAAAAGTATGTACAAAGTTTACTCCATCCTTTCCTTATGGACATTAGACTGCAGATTATGACCAGAGAGAGCCTGAGGGAGTATTGTCACTGATGGATGGATATGGAAGGGCTGAGAAGAGAACTGAAGTAAGGAAACTGGTGAGGAGGAAGCAGAACTACTGTAATGTCAACCTCCCAAAGACAGTGGCCTCAAACAAATGCATGCAAACAAAGTCAAGCCTAGAGTCATTTCATTTATTGACTTTCCAATGAACAAATACAAAATACTTTTAAACAGACAGACAAACACCTTATATTGACTATTTCTCTAGATAAATAGTATTGGATTTTTGATATGTCACAGGTATTAAAACCAGAGTCCAAGTCTCAATAAGATTTCACCTAAAATAACACACCAAACTGTTGCACATTCACTTGTTGAACTGTTGAGCATGGCTTTAAATCAAAGGCAGAGAAAAGGAAATCAACACAGTTAGCACCATATGTCTTACGATGAGGTGGCCTTTTTTGGCAATATCGATAGTACTCAAAGTTAAACTTAACCAGCACATCTATCGGTCTCTGGTCGAAAACAATGGCTTGTGTATGACTGCATCTACTGAATAGTCCTGTTACTAGGTAATAATAATCACTATAACCTGAGGTTTACAGGATGGCAGTTGGTCATTATACACTTCTAATGGGTGTCACGACGCCAGCATCACTTCAACGATCTGACGTCTACCCTGAAGCAGTCATCAGAGATGAGAGGCTTTTTATTTGACCTGATGGGGTTGCATTAGAAATACTTCAGAATGAGTGATACAACCTTCACAATGCTTTTAGCTCCCTGAAGTTCAGAGTGGAATATTATGGCCTATAGAACTACAGGACATTTTGATGAGTTAGGCCAGTTCATAATGAGTTTTAGGCACGGCTGTAAATCTGAGGCAGAGGACTGTTTGAATTGGTCAGTGATCAGCAGTTGATTACCCTTATGGCTTAAATTCACAGTGTCCTTCCTGAGAGGACATTATTAGTGATAACGTGATAATGACCAGTGATAATGTAATAATATACTGTCTGTGGTTCAGTGTTGTTGTCTGTAGGCAGAACTCAAACTGGTGAGCTGGACTTCAACTGTAGCTCAGTGATTACACACACAACGTAGGACTACTAACCAGCGCAGGTTATTGATGTTTTGTCATTCTTGATATTCTGGTAAATAACGCCATCTAGAGATACATTATCACACCACATTATCGGATCCAGATTTTTAACACAAGGTGCAAATGAAATACCCAATGAAAATGTATGCTAAAATATTGTTTTCCCCTTCCAACTACAGTACATGACTGCATCTAAGTAGCCGTGAATACTCTCAAAGAATTGAAACTTAAAGTGAACTGATTGTTGATTATTACCATAAAAAAACGTCAATATCATCCAAGCACTTTTTGAAGTAACAGATATTCCAAATGGTCAGTTATATGAAACGGATCATAATAATAACCACAGATGCAGAACTTACTAGAACAATTATAAACCAAAAGACCAATAAAACCAGCTGTGATCAACAAAAATAACTTGACATTTTTTCTGTTTAGCTTTTTTAAGTTGCACTTGGCCTGAAACAAAGTAATGAAGCCTAACAGAAGAAAATAATCTGACTCATAATGATAACTGGCAGCGTACAGCTGATAAACAGACTGTTTTGGCTTCAGTTTTTTTCAGAGAACTGAACAAAAATATGTCTCTTTCTCATCATTTGTTTTCTTAACAAATCAGTGACTCTTCTTTAGCAACACATTGAGTAAGTGAAAATTCACCACTGAGGCAATTTAAGTGTCTAAAAGGCACAAAAGCAAATAGGAATCAGTAACAGAAACCCCTCCTATCTTATCATCAGTCCCCTCTCTTGACCGACAGAGAGGAGAGATTCATCAACACAAATACATCTGAAAGCACTGCAAACAATACAGATAAAAAGGTGTACAGCATTTTAGAAAGATTTCACAAACAAATATGTGTTAATTTGGCAGCCAAGTGCTGTTTCACAATAGATTGGATTAACAGTAAACCACAGTCTGACTCTGTCTGTCTGGTAAACCAACCTTGCTAATAAAACCATCAGAATTACATACCACATAACTGTTTTTATGGTAATACTGAATAAAGCAACTCTGTACAATAATACTGTCAGTCTGTCTTCAGAGGGTCCAGATGTGTTGTGGTTGGACTTTTCTACCGCCCCTCTACTGCAGTCTTGGTATCAAAACTGGCTCCAGCCCCAAGCCTGAAAAACAAGACCGAAACCAGAGACAACATGAGTTGAAATAAATAGAGAATATACCCTCTTAAAAAGTCATGTACTTGTCTACCTGTAATTTGTTTAAGACCCCAACTGGACTTAGCACAGCCAGAGTGGTTTATTTCTCTAAAGTTACTATAGCAATAAAGGCTATTTCCTCTGTCTGTTCCTCTCTCCATGTGTCTCTTAGCTGGCTAATGAAATCAAATCTGTCTATATGCCTCTGCGATCAGTATACAATGCTATACAGACCAAATGTTGTTTAGTTAATAAAGCAGATGATAGCATGAGTACAAATCATGCCGTGTCATACTACTAGACAATTCTCCAGAGGAACCGAGAGACGAGATAAAGGATTGATTCAACAGAACAGCAGGTGGCGCCAAGTACCAAAATAACATTTTAGTAGCAGTTTTTTATTTATTTTTAAATTAAGCGAAGCAAACCCCAGCCCACTCAAATGAAAGGACACAGGCAGCTGATAGATAGTTTGTGCAGCTGCCAGCCAGTCAGACAGACAATCAGCAGTAAGCAGTAGGAAGCAGCAGGAAGCAGTAGGAAGGAAAATCAGCAGTTCTAGATCAGCAGTAGCATTCCCTCTAAAGGCATCATTCACTGAGCTGGCAGTGCAATGGACTCACCTGGGCTTTCTATAAGGAGCCATGTCTGAGAGGGGGACATCCTTGAGAGAACGAACGATCTCAGGGAGGAGGGGAGCTTCTGGTCTGGTACGTCCCAAGTACGTACGGGGAAAGTAAAGTAAAATACTGCATTCTTCTTTACGTTCTAAATGACACGTTTACATGTTTTATGTCAGGCCAGCTATATTAGAAACTAACTGATGAGCTCTGTAATACTAACAATACTAGCCTAATTTGCCTCTCATCATAATGTCACTGCCACTGTCACTGCACACACGACACAGGACCAATAGGCTGAGCTTTTCATCAACAAACCAACCAATCATGGCAGGTAGCCTAGTGTTTAGAGCGTTGGGCCAGTAACCGAAAGGTTGCTGGATTGAATCCCTGAGGTGACAAGGTAAAAAATATGTCGTTCTGTCCCTGAGCAAGGCTGTTAAACCCAGTGTTCCCCGGGAGCTGAAGATGTGGATGTCGATTAAGGCAGCTCCCCGCACCTCTCTGATTCAGAGGGGTTGGGTTAAATGCAGAAGACACATTTCAGTTGAATGCATTCAGTTGTACAACTGACTAGATATCCCCCTTTCTCTTTCCAATCACGTCCCTGGCAGCACAGACCATGGTGTACAGGTAGCCACATGAAACAAAACAGAGGAATGATGCTATGGCCCCTAGAGTGTCTGTCTCATTTTATATTTTGAAGAGAACCGACTCAAACAGTTTAGTGCTGTTGTCAGTGCAGTCTGGGCAGCATTTCTAGGCAGAGCTTAGGCCACTATATTAGTGCTACACTACGCCAATAAAAAAGCTTGTCTCAGTGAAGTGCTAGGGTCCATTGCTGGTCCAGTGTGTTACAATCAGTGGTGGTGAGTGGTAGACAGACTGATAGCGCAGTCAGTGTATTTGCAGCAGGAACCAGATAGACAGACCAAGATAATGCATGAGAGGAGACTGACTGCTAATCCTCTATTAGCAAGGTTTGCCAAAGCCCAGAATTTGAAGCCCCCCAAAATCCCAGGATTTGAGGCTATTAAGATATTATTATTGGAGTTAATGGTGAATCATATCCTAAATTGGCAGCTAACGTCACCTCGTTTCTATGCATCCCCCACCCCAAAAATGCTGAACATCATAAGCTACCATGACATCAAATCAGAATTTTGGGGTAGCCTCTTAAAATATTTAAAAGGGAACCGATTAATGGCATATGGAAATACAAACGGTTCCTTCCAGCTCGGCTCGATACAGCCTCCCACACTGCATGCTATATGAATCTGACAACTACATTGAACACTCACACCATCAGTGGGATATGGCAAGCCTTAGAGTAGCTGCAGCTCCAGGACAGAGTGTGTTAGCTAGGATAGAGAGAGGCCCAGTGCTAAGAGGGAGCAAGAGGGGAAAGGCTAGGGGAAGGGAGACGAGGTTGGATAGAAACAGAGGGAGTAGTAGGGGAGGTATACTGTAGGTCAGGGCTATTCAAATCTGGACCCTTTAGACCAATTACACTTCTGGGTTACATTCTTCCTATCTCATAAGGATCTGATTTAGACCTGGAACATCAGATGAGTACATTCAGGTAGAAACAAAAACCAGAAGTGTTTCGGCCCTCCAGGACCGTAATTGAATAGTACTGCTGTAGGTACTAAACGCTCCCAGCCATATGGTACATACCTGACTCCCTGCAGCTGCTCCAGGTCTGAGGAGAGCTTTGCGCTGCGACCCTGCTCCTCCTGTAACCTCCTCCTCAGAGAGCGGATCTCCTGCTGGGCCTCCACCTTGATGTCGTTGGCCACCACTACGGCTGTCTGGAGGTCTGCCTGGAACCGTCGCCACTCCTCCGTCTCATCCTGAACACAAACACACATAAATACGCACACACACAAATGCACGGATGCACACACACACACACACACACACACACACACACACACACACACACACACACAGTATACCATATGAGGATTGTGATTCTCTTTGCATCATAGGAGTCACAAACCTTGACCATCTTGACCACCAGCAAACCACCTGAAAGTATATAACCACTAACAGTCAGATCACTCCTACCTTCATCTGCTTACTCAAGATCTTCAGCTGCCTCTCCACTTCAGCCTTCTGCTCCTCCAGCTTCTTGAGTTGGTCTGTAAAGAAAGATAAATATATCATTACTTTGAGAACATCAACCACAGAATACATCTGCGAAAGACACATATCATAAACTTAGCCATTGCTGCAACCATTTCTTAGTCTGATAAATACATTCGGTAAATCTAACCTCTTTTACCAGTGGAACTACAGGGATAATTTATATCCATTCAAAATGTCTTTCTAATTATATAGTATGGTTATTATGAGCCTGCTATCAGTTAAATCTGCATTGCTACAGTTGAAGTCGGAAGTTTGCATACACTTTGGTTGGAGTCATTAAAACTTGTTTTTTAACCACTCTACAAATTTCTTGTTAACAAACTATAGTTTTTGCAAGTTTGTTAGGACATCTACTTTGTGCATGATACAAGTCATTTTTCCAACAATTGTTTACAGACAGATTATTTCACTTATAGGTCACTGTATCACAATTCCAGTGGGTCAGAAGTTTACATACACTAAGTTGACTGTGCCTTTAAACAGCTTGGAAAATTCCAGAAAATTATGTCATGGCTTTAGAAGCTTCTGATAGGCTAAGTGACATCATTTGAGTCGATTGTAGGTGTACCTGTGGATGTATTTCAAGGCCTACTTCAAACTCAGTGCCTCTTTGCTTGACATCATGGGAAAATCAAAAGACCCCAGAAAAGGAATTGTAGACCTCCACAAGTCTGGCTCATCATTGGGAGCAATTTCCAAACGCATGAAGGTACCACGTTCATCTGTACAAACAATAGTACGCAAGTATAAACACCATGGGACCACGCAGCCTTCATACCGCTCAGGAAGGAGACACGTTCTGTCTCCTAGAGATGAACGTACTCTGGTGCAAAAAGTGCAAATCAATCCCAGAACAACAGCAAAGTATCTTGTGAAGATGTTGGAGGAAACAGGTATAAAAGTATCTATATCCACAGTAAAATAAGTCCTATATCAACATAACCTGAAAGGCCGCTAAGCAAGGAAGAAGCCACGGCTCCAAAACTGTCATAAAAAAGCCAGACTATGGTTTGCAACTGCACATGGGGACAAAGATCGTACTTTTTTGAGAAATGTCCTCTGGTCTGATGAAACAAAAATAGAACTGTTTGGCCATAATGACCATCGTTATGTTTAGAAGAAAAAGGGGGAGGCTCCTAACTGACTAAGACAGGGAATTTTTACTAGGATTAAATGTCAGGAATTCTGAAAAACTGAGTTTAAATGTATTTGGCTAAGGTGTATGTAAACTTCGGACTTCAACTTTATATCCATAACTCATACTTAATCCATGTGTCGCAAGCCTCACCACTGACCAAATAAAAGGACTCAAACAATGCATACCGCTACACATATTTAGTCCAGGTGTTGGCTTAATCTGGGCCAGGGAAATCGTCCCTATGTGCTTAGGAGTGCTGTGCTCCTACAACAAGTAAAAGTTAGGATGGAGGAGGTAGAGTAGTACAGTAGTAGACTGATGATATATACACTAGTGAACATACTCTCTAGGTCCAGGATGGTCTGGTTGGTGTGGAGGTGGACAGCCCTCTGCTGCTCCACCTGGTCCTCCAGCTCAAAAATGGTCTCCTTCAGGTCCTTGATCTGGCCGTCGGCCTGCCGACCCCCATTCTCTAGGGCACTGACCCGGCCACTCAGCTCCTCCTCCCGGCTCCCGGCTCGCTCTGCCACCTGCTGGCACTCAGCCTCCACCTGGGACATAGTAGGAGACCATCTGATTGGTTAGTCACATGTATAGCTGACATGATTGGTAAGTTGATCCATCAAGGGGCTTCTCTCTACAAGTGTACTGTTTGCTGCCACCATGAGATGGCGCTGTGTCTGAAGTGACAGTGTACCCGCTTTCCAATGTCTGTACCTATTACCTCTATATTAAAGATGGAAGGAGAACACAAAAGGCCTTCACAAACATAAAGCAGGTTTATTTCTGAATGCAGAAATGTCAAACTTTTCTAAGCATGTTTGACAGAATAGGCCTATTGTATTTTATTTTTTCATTCCAGAAGGTTTGCGATTGTATTAGACAGTTAATCTTAGCCTAATAACTAGATAATAAAGGGTTACTTAACCATTAACAGTTAATATCTAATCCACCAGACATTATCACTTAGACTAACTGACAGTGACACACCCATTACTGTAAGCAGAGCCTTAGATCTATTTACATATGACTCTGTGACTGTACCTGCTAATACGCCCTTCTAGTCTGACGTAGTAAAAAAAGATGATAAAAGCTGTTGGACATCAACCCTGCCAGTGTCTACAGAGACTCATTGACACAATAGCCTAGCAGGATCTCCTCCAAAGCCATTTTGATAGCCTACCCTACACTACACTACAGTGTAACTGGCTGCTGGGTAAACAGGTGAGGATGACTCATTGATTTTACAGTTAAGTGTCCAAAGCCCTTGTCTCCTGCTGCAGCTAATAAACTTCCTGATACACTACAAACAAATACTATTTTAACCCAAGACTGCCCTGACTGGATCACCCCAGTGTGGGCACTACTCGGCACAGAGTCCATTTGTGTGATGTTGTGATGTTGAAACCACTGCTCACTCAGGCTTTCTGAACCTACAAGCAGATTAAAACAATCTCATTGAACATAAGCTCATATGCTGGAGAGTGGCGAGGGAAAGTCCTGAACTATCACAAAGCTTCTCTTCACTAGCAATACAATATTTAATTTAAACCATCATGGCAGACGAGTTATTGTGTATAACTGTAGTCTGATATCGCAGAGGTTAAATTGTTATTGGGGACCTTCAATGCTGCAGACATGTTTTGGTGTCCTTTCCCAGATCTGTGCCTCAACACAATCCTGTTTCGGAGCTCTACGGACAGTTCCTTTGACGTCAACTGCAGGACCTTATATACGCAGTGCCTTTCCAAATCATGTCCAATCAATTGAATCTACCACAGGTGAACTCCAATCAATATCTAGAAACATCTCAAGGATGATTAATAGAGAGAGGATGGCACTTGAGCTCAATTTCGAGTCTAATAGCAAAGGGTTTGAATACTTATGTAAATAAGATATTTCTGTTCCTTATTTTAAAACATTTGCCAAAATTTCCAAAAAACTGTTTTCACTTTGTCATTATGGGGTATTGTGTGTAGATTGATGAGGAACATGTTTTACTTAATCCATTTTAGAATAAGGCTGTAACATAACAAAATGTGGAAAAAGGAAGGGGTCTGAATACTTTCCGAACACACTGTATATCCTCCAAACACCGGCTTCGAGGGCATTATCACTTTTATACAACGGTTTACTAACATATTCATAGCCACAAGAGCATTAGTGAGGTCTGGCACTGATGTTGGACGATTAGGCTTGGCTCGCAGTTGGCGTTCCAATTCATCCCAAAGGTGATTGATTTGGTGAGGTCAGGGCCAGTCAAGTTCTTCCACACCGATTTGTATGAACCGCACTTTGTGCACGGGGGCATTTTATTTTTTTGTTGTTGTTGTTTTTTGTGTACTTTATACCCCTTTTTATCCAATTTCATATCCAATTAGTAGTTACAGTCTTGTCCCATCGCTGCAACTCCTGTGCGAACTCGGGAGAGGCGAACGTCGGGAGCCATGCGTCCTCCCACGGGGGCATTGTCATGCTGAAATAGGAAAGGGCCTTCCCCAAACTGTTGCCACAAAGTTGGAAGCACAGAATTGTCTAGAATGTCATTGTATGCTGTAGTGTTAAGATTTCCCTTCACCTAACCTAATTTAACAACTATGTTTGGTCTTGTGGATGGGTGATGGGATTGCCCTGCTCTGTCTACCTTTTATATTCCTATGTGGCTCTGGGTTGTTAGCCTTTGAGATTGACATTTGAATAGGCCGATTTAATTTGTAAAACTGAAACCTGTTTGTTTTTAATTTGTTTGGTTTTGTCCTTATTCATCCTGTTGTTTATATCTTTGCTATTTAATTTTGTTTTTGTGTTTTCTCCCTATTGAACTATACATATTTACAAAAAAAATAAGAAGATTTCCCTTCACTGGAACTAAGGGGCCAAGCCTGAACCATGAAAAACAGCCCCAGAACATTATTCTTCCTCCACCAAACTTTACAGTTGGCACTATGCATTGGGGCAGGTAGTGTTCTCCTGGCATCCGCCAATCCCAGATCCATCCGTCGGACTGCCAGATGGAGAAATGTGATTCATCACTCCAGAGAATGCATTTTCACGGCTGCAGAGTCTAATGGCGGCAAGCTTTACACCACTACAGCCAACGCTTGGCATAGCACATAGTGATCTTAGGCTTGTGTGCGGCTGCTCGGCCATGGAAACGCATTTCACGAAACTCCCGACTAACAGTTCTTGTGCTGACGTTGCTTCCAGAGGCAGTTTGGAAATCGGTAGTGAGAGTTGCTTCAGGACACTCTGGTCCCGTTCTGTGAGCTTGTGCGGTCTACAATTTAGTGACTGAGACGTTGTTGCTCCTAGACGTTTCCACTAGACGTTTCCACGTTCCCACCAATTTGACAAACTGACTTGTTAGAAAGGTGACATCCTATGACAGTGCCACGTTGAAAGTCACTGAGCTCTTCAGTAAGGCCATTCTACTGACAATGTTTGTCTATGGAATGGCATGGCTGTGTGCTCGATTTTATACACCTGTCAGTAACGGGTGTGGCTGAAATAGCCAAATCCACTCATTTGAAGGGGTGTCCACATACTTTTGCATATATAGTATATAGTCCCAACACAAATCTAAGGTTGCTACCCAAGCTGGCTGGACGTTGGTTCTATCTGTTCGGATGCCAGAGATGCGACACAGTCGTTAAGTCTTTTTCCTCTGTACTAAACCCAGTCGTTTGTTCTAAATGTTCCATTGCCATACTGGCTGGCAAAATTCTTATCCCTTGCTTGCTAGCTAGCCAACTACGGCGAACTTCCAGTCATGTCAAACAGTGCAGCCAGAATAACAGCAAGGTAGCTGCGTTTGTGTTTGTTTAAGCTGTTTTCTAGTGACATTTATTTGGATACATCCATAATAACAAGCTAATGATGTGCATTTCAAATGGCATAGTAAATGTGCTCTCTGGTCAGGACATTGTTGTTCAGAGGAGCTAGCCAACAACACAGCTAATACAATCCCTTCAAACTGATGCTGGAAAGACTGTAAACTAGCTGCATTTTGTTTAGTTTTACCTGTTTTCTATTGACATTTCTTTGTATATATCAATAAAAACGATGCCAGCTGATTCATGATTTAGACTGGCAGAGAAAAGCTGTACGCCTGTCTGTCACGTCCCGACATGTTCATTACTATGGGACAGCTGGAGATCGAATTTCAATATTTAAACGAAGTTGCTGTTGAAAACCAAATGCTAGTTTTAAAAGAAATGGGAGATAATGTCTAGATGCTTTTTATAGTGGAGATCAAGTTTATAAATTGCCTTGCTAGGCTGACAAGACAGTGGATTTGCGCAGTGAGATGGAACAGAGTGAATAGGCATTTCAACATTATAGCTTTAGCCGGTGGTAACTTGTGGAATAGACAGCGGCTGGAATGCAGCATACTGTATATACAGTGCATTCAGACCCTTTGACTTTTTCCACATTTTGTTACGGCCTTATTCTAAAAATGGATTTAAAAAATAATCATTCTCATCACTCTACACACAAAACCCAATAATGACAAAGTGACATTTTTGCAACTGTATTACAAATTAAAAACAGAAATACCTTATTTACATAAGTATTCAGACTCTTTGATAAAAAACTCAAAATTGAACTCAGAGGCATCCTGTTCCCATGATCATCCTTGATATGTTTCTACATCTTGATTGGAGTCCACCTGTGGTAAATTCAATTGATTGGACATGATTTGGAAATGCACACACCTGTCTATATAAGGTCCCACAGTTGACAGTGCATGTCAGAGCAAAAACCAAACCATGAGGTCGAAGGAATAATCTGCAGAGCTCCGAGACAGGATTGTGTCGAGGCACAAATCTGGAGAAGGGTACAAACACATTTCTGCAGCATTGAAGCTCCCCAAGAACACAGTGGCGTCCATCATTCTTAAATGGAAGAAGTTTGGAACCACCAAGACTCATCCTAGAGCTGAACACCCGGCCAAACTGAGCAATCGGGGGAGAAGGGCCTTGGTCAGGGAGGTGACCAAGAACCTGATGGTCATTCTGACAGCGCTCCAGAGTTCCTCTGTAGAGATGGGAGAACCTTCCAGAAGGAAAACCATCTCTGCAGCACTCCACCAATCAGGCCTTTATGATAGAGTGGCCAAATGGAAGCCACTTCTTAGTAAAAGGCACAACAGCCTGCTTGGAGTTTGCCAAAAGGCACCTAGAGGACAAGATTCTCTGGTCTGATGAAACCTAGATTGAACTCTTTGGCCTGAATGCAAAGCATCACATCTGGAGGAAACCTGGCACTATCCCTACGGTGAAGCATGGTGGTGGCAGCATCATGCTGTGGGGATGTTTTCAGCGGCAGGGACTGGAAGACTAATCAGGATCGAGGGAAAGATAAACGGAGAAAAGTACAGAGAGATCCTTGAGGAAAACCTGCTACAGAGCGCTCAGGACCTCAGACTGGGGCGAAGGTTCACCTTCCAACAGGACAACAACCCTAAGCACACAGCCAAGACAGCGCAGGAGTGACTTCGGGACAAGTCTCTGAATGTCCTTGATTGGCTCGGTCAGAGCCCGGACTCTCTCTGGAGAGACCCGAAAATAGCTGTGTAGCGACACTCCCCATCCAACCTGACAAGAGCTTGAGAGGATCTGCAGAGAAGAATGGGAGAAACTCCCCAAATACAGGTGTGCCAAGCTTGTAGTGTCATACCCAAGAAGACTCAAGGCTGTAATCGCTGCCAAAGTTGCTTCAACAAAGGGTCTGAATACTGATGTAAATGTGATATCAGTTTTACATTTTTTATACATTTGCAAAAAATTCTAAAAACCTGTTTTTGCTTTGTCAATGTGGGGTATTGTGTGCAGATTGATGAGGGAAAAAGACAATTGAATACATTTCAGAATAAGGCTGTAACGTAACAAAATGTGGAAAATGTCAAGGTGTCTGAATACTTTCCGAATGCAATGTACAGGTAACTGTCAAAATAATGGAAAAACTTGAGTAAATGAGTGATACAAAGTGTATTGAAAGCAGTTGCTTCCACACAGCTGTGTATCCTAAGTTCATGAAGCAATTAAAATCCCATCATGCTTAGGGTTATGTATGTGCTGGGCAGGCCATTATTTTGGAAACCGTGGCTATGCCCCCATAGGATGATAATGCCTCCATCAACAGGGCACGAGTGGTTTGATGAGCATGAAAACTATGTAAACCATATGCCATGGTCACTCAGTCACCAGATCTCAACCCAATTGAACACTCAAATTCTGGAGCGGTGCCTGAGACAGCGTTTTCCACAACTATCAACAAAACAAAACACCAAATGAGGGAATTTCTCACGAAAGAATGGTGTTTCATCCCTCCAATAGAGCTCCAGAAACGTGTAGAATCTATGCCAAGGTGCATTGAAGCTGTTCTGGCTCGTGGTGGTACAAAACCCTATTAAGACACTATGTTGGTGTTTCCTTTATTTTGGCAGTTACCTGTACATATTGTAAAACAGTTTTCACCAACTGGTCGATCGTGATCTCCAAGCCATTCCTAGTCGATCACCAAACATTTCTGTAAAAAACCCAGCGATAAAGACTTGCGATCCTATTTTTTTTAACTTGTTTTGCGCTGTTGGCGGTAGGTGCACTCGATCCAGAAGCCCTACCGCCAGGAAGGCAAAGTGTTCCCGGCAGGCCCAAAGAGCAAATGAAGTGCACTTACAGTATAGGCCTACCACTGGCCAATCAGATAGCCAAGATCCGTGTCTGCAGTTTCCTTGCGCCATAGACTGTAGAAATAGGCCTCGAAAACACAGCAAAGTTGATAATGTTAGATTTCAAGACTTTAAAACCAAGACTAGAGAGAGACTCAAGGAATACAGCAAAGAGCTGATTGTTTTTATGAGTAAATTCATGTTTAAGTTGTTATTCAGCACTGTCTTTGTTCAAAGGTTTTATAAGCCATAAAATGCACATTTGAAAAGCTTGCGTGGTTATTATTTGTGGCTTGTGTCATTAAAAAAAACTATAATCTGAGCGGTAGATCTCGGCTTGCATTTTGACTCAGAAAGTGATCTTGACTCAGAAAAGGTTGGTGACCACTGCTGTAGAATAATAAATCACAAGATCCATAAATTACAGCCTACACTGAAGAAGGTAAAAGGACGATTTAGGGCTACACACTGCCAGAGGATAAGTTGTAGCTTGGTATCCCACCCACCTTGGTGAGCAATAAAGTTTCTACTCTATTCTATTCTATATGGCTTGGTGTCCCACCCACCTTGGACAGCAGTCCCTGGGCGTGTTCAGTGTTGGTCTGGGCCTGTAGCAGCTCCTGCCGTAGCCCAGTTACCTCGCCCTCCAGTCTGTCTCTCTCAGCATGGGCCACCTTCAGCAGCCTCTGCAGCTCTGTGCTGTCCCCAGCACTCTGCATGGCCTTCAGTTCCCCAACCTTCTGCCTCTCTATGTCCACCTGGGCTTTGAGCCGTCCATTCTTCACCATCAGGGCGTCCGCTGCCGCCTTGTGTTCCTCAGCCGCCCGTGTCATCTCACCCCCGGCCTCCTCCTCCCTCTCCACCCGGCACTGGAGGCCGTCCCTCTCTTCTCTGAGGGACCTCACCTGCCCCTGGGCCTCCTGGTGCTCCTGCTCCAGGGCCCTCAAGCTCCCAGTCAGCTGCTGCTGGATGTCCACCAGCTTTTCCCTCTCGAAGCGAGAGCTCTGCACCAGGTCAGTGTAGCGCTGCTCCAGCTCGGCTGCCCGGTCCTCGTCCCCGCTCTGGGCCTGGGCTGCCTCCTGCAGCCTCCCGGCCAGGGCCTCGTTCTTCTGGGCCAGCAGCTCCACCCTCTCCCTCTGCTGCTGCAGCGACGTCTGTAGGAGGCCCTTCTCCTGGGCCAAGCGCTCGTTCTCAGCCGTCAGCTCCTGGACCACCTGCTGCTGATCGGCCAGCTCCTGTAGTGTGGCCTGGAGCTCCTCTGCCGTGCTGTGCTGACTCTCCTCCATCTTCTGGATCTGCTCCGTCAGCCTCTCCACTGAGGGGTCGCGACCCTGACCCTTCCCCACACCTACAACCCCTACACCACCACAGCCCCCATCGCTGCTGCTCACTGAGTCAGACCGCGACGGGATCTTCTCAAACTCTGAGGAGTCTGGCGAGGGCGAGCCTTTGGTGATGTCACTGCTGGAGGAGACTGAGGTTTTGAGTGGGCTGGGTATGGCTGATTTGGCTGGGGGAGTGATGTTGTTGTCTAAAGAGAGGCCATTGATGGAGGGCTTGGAGGGGCTGGTGGTGGTGGTAGTGTTGTTGGACAGAGGAGAGGCAGGCGAGGACTCCAGGGAGAAAAGCTTCTCCTTCAGGACCTGGTTCTCCTCCCTCAGAGCCGCTAACTCCCTCTGGAACTTCCCGTTCTTCTCCCTCAGCTCTCCAACCAGGGCCTGGGCGTCTGTAGCCTGCTGGGATGGGCCTTGGCCCTGCTCGGGGGCACCCTCAGGTAGAGTGGAGGGGGTGTTTTGAGGCGAGGACGACAAGGCTTTCCCCCGGCAGCGCTGCAGCTCCATCCTCAGCTTGCTGATCTCAAACTCCTTCGCCTTGGCTTCAGCCAGCAGCTCCTTAATCTGGCACTCCAGGAAGCCTCTCTCCGAGCCCTCAGCGTCTATCCTGGGCTTTGTGGTGGTGGAGCCGCGCTGGTGCTTGGTTGCTAGGGTGGCCAGGCTGGAGGTGCTGGCGCTGGGGACCATCTTCTTGTTCGTGGAGGTCCTCAACTGGTCCCTCAGCGACACGCGGTCTCTGGTCATGGTGGGGGGGATCTCCCTGGGGGCAGGGATTCCAGACTTCTTAGATCCTGATTGAACACCTGGAAAATATAATCAAAACACACATTCAGTCTTCTGCTTTCTTTCTTCTTATTTTTTATGAAATTCCACTAGTAAAAGTGGTAATGCATTTGATTAATGTCTGTAATGTCCTCACGATTCAATAGAAACAATTTCACACTCAGATTGAAGATCAGTTGTGATGCAGTGTTAATATGATGCTGTGATTGTCATCATCAGGGGTCAATCATTCAACCCTATTCATAGATCCCTTTTTTATTGTGATGGCTGGTTGGTAGACACTGTCTGCGTTACTGTGGACATTGAAACACAGGACTTTCCATTGAAACACATTTCAGTGGATCCACAGGGCTTGACTGGCATTCATTCTCTCTCTCAAATATGAAGAGCTTTTACTGATTCATCCCCTGCGTGAGCAGGATGCTGTCTGAAAGGCTTTTATTGTTTGTTTTGAAATAATCAGCAAACAGCAACACAGACACAGGGGGGTTCTTGTTACCAGGGATGACAATGGTCTGGGGCACGTGGAACATTCCAGCACAAAGCAGACTATCAGTGGACAGACACAAAGAGAGCGCTGTGTTGGTGACACTACACTGACTTCTATCAACCCCAGAGGGCACAGACTACTGCACAGCCTGGGCAAGAAGAGATAAAGTAGGCTACTGTATAACACTATAAACAACACACAAACACACACACACAAAGAAACTTTCAAGATACACTGGCAAGTTGGCTCACATCCACCCCTACAAAACACACACACACTCACAAACAAAGAGTCTCGGCTCATTTGGAATGGAAATCCTACACCCCTCTGGGCTCTTAAAGCACTTCTCCATTGATGGCCACTTTGCAGGGTGTGCCTGCCAAGCCTCAGACAATCTCATGGGCACAGCGTGGATTAGCATTCTTAAAGTAGGGCTTTGTGGATAAAGAGTTGCTGATGAGGCCGGAAACACAGAGAAACAGAAACATAACTTACTTTATCAGCACTCAAATATGCTTCTTCTATATAAAGCAAGGAGCTCAGAACTCAGTTTCCATTCAATATTTTTTTGATACTATAATCATAAATTAAAATGCCACATTTATAAATATAGCAAGGCCATTAGAATGCTTTCTTTTAATAATAACACTATCGTAAATTCTTATATTTGTGAAAAATCACAATAAAACGCCAAATAGTTCCGGTAAAACATTAAAAAGCTATACAAATACCAGGTCAGATTGGCTGAGTGATTGACTGCAGATAGTATGGTTTGGCCTTCAGTCAAACTGTGCTTAAAAATAAGAACCTAAATACTCAGCGTGAGTGAGAGCAAGCAAAAGCCAGTCATTTAAATTCCCATTAATCACCTTCGCATTGGTTCTCTATCAGTCAGGTCAAGTGAACTCCAGTGAAATTCCCACTCGACTAGCCTGCCAAGATCCCAGGCTGCCATGAAAAATCTATAATCACTTACTTCTCTGTACATTTTACAGTGGATGCCTCCGTTACAGAAAAAATGAGGCCATACACTCCTAAATTATGTATTATCACATGGAAGATTTTAACACCTACTTGTATATGAACAAAGACAGTGATGAAATGAAAGGTTAAAAATGACCTATCATAATGCATTACAGATTGACATATTAAGATGTTTGGGGGTGCATGTACTTTATGTACAAACCGAAACAGACAGACAGAACGTGACAAAGACAGCATATACAGTAGGTCACACCTATAGGTCATATGGGACATATTCATGCAAATTATCTTATTCTCATTACTTATAGGGGAAGAAAAGCAAAGGGAGAGAGAGAGAGAAAGAAATAAAGGGAGAGAGAAATAGAAGGAGAGAGAAATGAGAGAGAGGCAGATGTGTTTAAGCTCAATCCGTTTTCATTAAGATGACTAATGTTTGGAGTTGAAGTGAGATTCTGGGACATCTCCCATTCACAGTCCCCACATACATTAAAATGATCCTTCCCAGTCCAACTGAATAAAACACATATGGACTGTATGAAATTACTTTCCTCGTTTAAGTAGTCACCTCCCTTTTACCATGACTTCACTACAGCTTGTCCCTGCGCACATAGCCATGACATAAATCTGTGTGCGAAACGAGCCAACTAATACGTGAACAGTTCCAGGACACTATAATACAATACTGCGAAAGGGAGGCTGGCTGGAACAGTGATACTGGAACACAGACTGTCCAGACCTGGGTTCAAATAGTATTTGAAATTAGTTGTGCTTTATTGAGCTTCCCTGGCACTGTAGAGAAAACAAATACGAGTCTTTCAAATGTGGTCTGACTGTCCACATCTCATATAAAGATGCCTCACAATGGAACTCACTCTCTCTCAGGTTCATTGCATCAATAATTAATAATAACATAAAAAAGTGATATTCAAAAAAGTTATTATAAAAATAAATAATAGAAATAACAACATTAAAATGGTAACTCTCTCTCTCTCAAATTCAAACTGCTTTATTGGCATGAAAATCATTGTGTCAATATTGCCAAAGCAATAATGTATACAATATACATTGTTATAAAATAATGAATAATAATATAAAATAGTGATATTAAAAAGGCACAGAAGAAAGGCCTATTTGACAGTCTGATAAAATGCATGGTTTGAATTTTAATTGATCAACAGCTTTTTTCTCAACAAGCCTTCTTTCATGATATTCATAGATCACAAAGTTATCCTCAGTGATGATAGCCACCATGTTTTTCATAATTTAAAAGAAAGCACAAACAAGACAAGCTGTGAATGAATAGTCAAGAGAAACTATTTAAATCCCTCAGTTGGGACAAATGCTTCCTGACTCCAAAGTGATCTGGGTCTGACTTGCCAAGCCTTTGATAGACAATGACAACTCCCCATTTTAGAGGCTTCTGAAACAGGGAAAGGGAGGGGGGTGGAGGGAGAAACAGAGATGAGAGAGAACGGCAGAGAGGGAGAGAGAGTGTAAGGTGGAGAGAGTGTAAAAGAGAGAGAGAGAGTGTAAGTGAGAGAGAGAGTGTAAAAGAGAGAGAGAGAGAGAGAGAGAGCGCGAGTGAAAGTGAAACAAGGAGGGGGATGACTGCAGCGTTCCCTCAATCCTAATTTATCTTTGTCTTCCATGCCGTACGGCTCAACTCATGGTCCATTCACACACAGGCAGCTCTGGGATGAACTAAATCAGCCCCCTGTAGGGGGTCTGAGCTGGGGGGGGGTGGGGGTTTGAATGCCTCTCAGAGATGCTCCCCCCCACAGCCTCTGTCTCATTTATAGCAAAGTGTAAATAATGTGAAACACAAGCTTTGGGGAGAAAGAGAAATATCACTGCCAAGTAGAATGGGCTTTCTCTCATAAAGGGCCCCTTTATGTTGAGGAACAAGAGAAATTATACTACATAACATTTCGTAACACAGAGGTTTTTGTGCTGAAAGCATGTCTTTTCTCATATGGTAAGATATATAATTTCACAATAGTGAATTGAGAGCATGGCCAAATCATGTCGTTTTGGATGAGAAGCCATAGTAAGAGGGTTTAGATTGCAGATGGCCAAATAAAGCCGACAGTGACAGCCAAGTTTAACAGGCCGGGCCAAAGTCATTAACCCAAACTTTAAACTTAAAACATTCATGTTTCTACACAAAAGAATTGGCTAGTGTTAACTAGTGTTGATTTTTCAGTGTAACATTTCTAGTGTTGATTCAAGTGTTAAATTAACTCAGCAAAGACTTTAATTAACAATCAGTGGTGTAAAAGAACACCAGTATTGGTGTTAATAACAAACGTTGAGCCAAAACCACTCCCATCATTAACATATTGCCCAGCATGCTCTATTGCAGGTTATTATTGTTTATATGCTTTAGGTAATGCTATATCTTAGTCTTCCCAACCCTGACAGTCATTCTGAATGCAGATTGCATGTGAATAAATTGATTGATTAGTTAATCTTATGCTACTCAAATTGAAATACAATTTTTCTAAACAAATTCAATCTGTTAGTTGGAATTGTTGCACCCGTTACTGAAATGGTTGTTCCGGTTTAGATGCTTTAGGTAATGCTATATCTTAGTGTCCCCAACCCTGACAGTAATTCTGAATGCAGGTTGCAGGTGAATAAATGTTTGTCCAAATGTTGGATATCCCTAGTGATTGGAAACTGAGGCTTTCTGAAGCATTATGGGACTTTCACCAAATTGTGCCGAAAGACAGTTCATTCCTCAAAGCTTTAAACGCTATGCACATTAGTGACATCTGCTGGTCAATAAATAAATATCAGCATGTTTCAGAATCACCTTCATACGGCAAGTACATTTACACATACCGGAATTTGTCTTAGTGAGAAAGTGCTGCCAGCAATAGGCAACATACAAACAGAATACAGACACAGACGTCATACAGAATATACAATATCAGAACTGTAAACATAAAACTGTTGGGTATAGGCTGATTACAGTGGGAATATATTTCTAAATATCTATATATTTGATGCATTCATCAAAACATTGTGGCGCAATGGATAGGTGTGAATTTTTATAAACTAAAGTTAGTAAGAATGTTGGGTTTGCATTCCACATCCTGCTTACCTTTTTTGACTCCTGGTTCACAATTTTTTTCAAAAAATAAAGCTGCATCTGTGGTATTGTTTAAGATGCTGAAGACAAAATATTATGATAGGATAAACTAAACTAAACAAATTATTTGAACAACAATTTAACAATGTGCAGATAGTGGGGATTCACAGAAAGTTATTTTCAAAATTTAGCCAGGATTCGATTCTGCGCCTAAGGTATCTGATTGCTTCATATTCCTCAACCCTACCTGCCGAGTTACCGTCCAGGTGCTATGTATTGAATAAAATCTAAATAAATTGGTAAATAAGGTGTCCAGTAGAGGTCGGTGGTTGAAAGCAACTAGGCTCAAAGTTAGAAATACAATGTAGCCAGTTTCAAAGGCTGAGTTTAGACAGGCAAGTCCATTTCTAATCTTTTTTTCACAAATTAGTATTTTGACCAATCAGATCAGCTCTGAAAAAGATCTGATGTGAACAGATCTGATGTGATTGGCCAATTAGTGGGGACTATCATTTGTTCTTCAACAGGACAATGACCCAAAACACACCTCCAGGCTGTTTAAGTGGGAGTGCTGCATCAGATGACCTGGCCTCCACAATCACCCGACCTCAACCCAATTGAGAAAGTTTGGGATGAGTTGGACCGCAGGGTTAAGGAAAAGCAGCCAACAGGTGCTCAGCATATGTGGGCTCCTTCACGACTGTTGGAAAAGCATTCCTCATGAAACTGGTTGAGAGAACAAATAGTGTACAAAGCTGTCATCAAGGCAAAGGGTGGCTACTTTAAAAATCTCAAATACAAAATATATTTAGATTTGTTTATAACTTTTTTGGTTACTACATGATTCCATATGTGCTATTTCATAGTTTTGATGTCTTCTCTATTATTCTACAATGTATACATTTGAAAAATAAAGAAAAACCCTGGAATGAGTAGGTGTGTCCACATTTTTGACTGATACTGTATACAGTGCATTCGAAAAGTATTCAGACCCCTTGACTTTTTCCACATTTTGTTACGTTTCAGCCTTATTCTAAAATGTATTAAATTAATTGTTTTGCTCATCAATCTACACACAATACCCTGTAATGAAAGTGAAAACAGGTTTTTAGAAATTTTTGCAAATGTATTACAAATAAAAAACAGAAATACCTATTTTACATAAGTATTCAGACCCTTTGCTATTAGACTTGAAATTGAGCTCAGGTGCTTCCTGTTCCATTGACCATCCTTGAGATGTTTCTACATCTTGATTGGAGTCCACTTGTGGTAAATTAAATTGATTGGACATGTTTTGGAAAGGCACACACCTGTCTATATAAGGTCCTACAGTTGACAGTGCATGTCAGAGCAAAAACCAAGCCATGAGTTTGAAGTAATTGTCCGTAGAGCTCCGAGATAGGAATGTGTCGAGGCACAGATCTGGGGAAGGGTACCAAAACATTTCTGAAGCATTGAAGATCCCCAAGAACACAGTGGCGTCCATCATTCTTAAATGGAAGAAGTTTGGAACCACCAAGACTCTTCTTAGAGCTGAATGCCCAGACAAACTGAGAAATCAGTGGGAAGGGCCTTGATCAGAAAGATGACCAAGAACCCGATGGTAACTCTGACAGAGCTCCTCTGTGGAGAGGGGAAAACTTTCCAGAAGGGCAACCATCTCTGCAGCACTCCACCAATCAGGCCTTTATGATAGAGTGGCCAGATGGAAGCCACACCTCAGTAAAAGGCACATGAAAGCCCGCTGGGAGTTTGCCAAAAGGTACCTAAAGGACTCTGACCATGAGAAACAAGATTCTCTGGTCTGATGAAACCAAGATTGCACTCTTTGGCCTGAATGCCAAGCATCACATCTGGAGAAAACCTGGCACCATCCCTACGGTGAAGCATGGTGGTAGCATCATGCTGTGGGGATGTTTTTCATCGGCAGGGACTGGGAGACTAGTCAGAATCGACGGAAAGATGAACTGAGCAAAGTACAGAGACATGCTTGATGAAAACCTACAGAGCGCTCAGGACCTCAGACTGGGGCCAAGGTTCACCTTCCAACAGGACAAAGACCCTAAGCACACAGCCAAGACAATGCAGGAGTGGCTTCAGGACAAGTCTCTGAATGTCCTTGAGTGGCCCAGCCAGAGCCTGGTCTTGAACCCAATCGAACATCTCTAGAGACCTGAAAACAGATGTGCAGCGAAGCTCCCCATCCGACCTGACAGAGCTTGAGAGTATCTGCAGAGATGAATGGGAGAAACTCCCCAAATATAGTGTGCCAAGTTTGTAGCTTCATACCCAAGAAGATTTGAGGCTGTAATCGCTGATAACGGTGCTTCAACAAAGTACTGAGTAAAGGGTATGAATACTTTTGTAAATGTGATATTTCATATTTCAGCGATATAAATGTGATATTTCAGGTTTTTAAAAACCAGTGTTTGTGTTGTCATTATGGGGTATTGTGTGAAGATTGACGAGGAAAAAAATGTAACACATTTTGGAATAAGGCTGTAATGTAACCAAATGTAAGGGGTCTGAATACTTTCCGAATTAACTGTATAAAAAAATGTGGATCCATAATTCAATAATTACCAATAAAAACTAGAGATGTATCATTTACAATCATTGTTTGGGGAGGGGGAATCTTAATAGGTTCTTTCAAGATTCGATACTAGTGTGCTGCAATTTCAATATACTGTAGATTCCTCTGTTGTGTGGTTCTACGCCCTGAGCTATCTAGATAAAAACAATAACCTTTCAGCAGAGGTTTGTCGCTCTCTGTCCCGCAGTTCTGACACCCTATAAGTTGGTCGAGTAATGTACAAATCTTTAAATGTCATCAATCAAGTGACATTTTCATTTTGACACAAGTATCGATACCTTTCTATTGGATCAGACTGCTAAGAAAATGTTTGATATATTTTCTATATATCCCCACTCTGGTTGGATTCCCCCGCCCCAAAATACAAATCACTTTGCAAGAAAGCATAATGTGACATGCAGGCCTGATGTAGCCTGTAAACCATGAGTTTCAATTTGAATGAAAACATATTCGCTTAGGATCTCACTTGGTGATGGCCACAGGACCAGAAATGTGTCTCTGTCTCTGTCACTAACAAATACAGTCATGGGTTGTAACTCTATAATTAACTCGAAAGGCACACTGGGGAATATGAAAATAAGGCATTACACTAAGCAATTTTTTAATTAAACACTGAAAAGTGTGGACCCGTATAGACACTGGAATAGTGTTACATTTAACACTCTCAGAATTGATTCAACAGTGGAGAATTTGTGGTGTGCACCAGAAATCACATGTCCACACAGAGAAAACCATTGTTAGTAACCCCACTTTTGATCACCTTGAATCCTGCTGAAATGGCCTCCTGTAATTGCTTCGTTTACATTAAGTAATTGTTTGATTAATTAATAACACACAGTCAGTCTCCCGATAATCCGAGAGTACTCAGGTGTGAGTACTTCATCACAATAATGCACTCTGGTTCATAGCTATCTTTTTAATGAAGATTAGGTTTAAAACCACAGCAGGCCAGGGGACATGTGCCTGAGTGGCTTCTGGACACCATCCAGCCAAGCCAGCAGCCAAGAAGTAACAGGGTGCATTGTGAAGGGAAGGCAGCCCCTGGCCCAGCCAGTCTTTAATTTACAGCCACTGGGGGATAGGAGAAGGAGTGATAACAGATTAGTGTCTGGGGCTGGTCAGGCAGGTCAAGTGTCCCCCCCCCCCCTCTGGAGTTCCAGGAAGTGCTGTCTAATGTTTTCCAGTCAGGTGGATGTGGGGGGTACAGAGCAGTCAGACAGAAACAATATCAGTCACTCTCTGTCTGTCTGGGGTTTCCTGTTGTACAGGCAGCAACTGGACAGGACATAGCCTGGTGGTCCCAGATCTGTTGATGCTGTCTTGGCAACTCAACACAGGAGTTGGCAAGACAGCACAAACAGATGTGTGACCAGGCTAGACAGGACACGGATGAGGAGTGAGTGGGTAGACTGGAGCTTATCTCTCAGACCCTGGGCTCACACAGGCATTCCACTCCTCTCGCTGGTGCAGAAGAGAGACACAGAGCGGGGTTTCCATGTGCGTCACTACTGTGACACAGCGAATGGAATGGTCAACCAGCATGGTCAGTCAGCCAGGATGGAATAGCAAACTCAGTCAGTCAGGGACAGGGGAGGCAGATGTCCGTGCTGACTGGCACAGTACAGGTAACCCATCATCCAAACCCTCTTTCAAATGATACATTGAGCATTTGATTGAGCCTGTCTGGAGTGCCCTAATATGGACAGGTTTGCATATTTGGGACTTATCCATTGTTTCCATATTGCCAGCAGCCAGACAAAAACCAGGTCTGTCATCATCACACAAACATCAGACAACAATTATCATCATCCTAACTCTTCTAGTAGAAATTAATACCACTGATCAGGAGTTAGCAAAGTCACCACTTAAAGAAACATAGAATCTCAAATTGTGTTCTACTTATTATAGGCTATCTCTATTTGCAATACTATAGTAACTGGACAGATATTCCACTATGGTTCCTGAAAGTCAGATGACGGTTTAAATTCACACTGGCCAAAACTTAATCTCTTTGCCTCAGGTCCCAAAGAATGGACAGATATTCCACAATAGTTCCTGAATATGAGTTCATGAAAGTAAAAGTTAGACAGAAGGTCTAGCCTAAATGCAGTTACACTGTGCATTTAGGTTCTACATCATTTCTTGGCCCCAAGGATCCAGGTCCCAAAGACTTTGGGTCAGATTCAGGACATGACATCATAATGAGGATGACGTACAGTATCATTAGAGAGCGGATCTGCAGATCACATCTGATTTAGAGCCCAGAATGTTCTACAATGTTACAAGATACATGTTATGGTCCTACTGTAGCAGCAGGGAATATAGTAAACAGGCAATCATTATTTATGCAGGATTTCAATAAGCCCCCCATTTCCCATAGACGACAGTACACCACTAAAGAGGCAGGTCAATTAAAAGGAATCTATGGTGTAAAAAGTGGTGTAATTGCATTTGCTGGTGATCGGGGGGTGGTGTAAATCAGGTAATGATCTGGATACACAGACAGTTACTAGGACCATGGAGGGTAAGCAGCAGCATCAGCAGCAGCACATAACGTTAGTGCTTTGCGAGTGTGCGCTTTGGGGCTGGTTTAGAAATAGTGTACAAAAGTATAGGGTCTTTGTCTGGCTTTGTATGGGCTTTCCAGACTATTGAGTTTAGGAAATTATTGCATTGGGGAATTGACTGGATATATTATATCTGTAGCTGGGAAAAGTCCAGTATCTGATCCTCAAACCCAACAAACCTTTCCCTTGTTCTTTGTGATTATATCTTAATATCTTTACTCCTGTAGATCTTACACGCTGCCATCATGTCTATAGAGGGATATTTACCATAGTACCATAACCTTCCCACCAGAGATTTTGACCCGTGATAATAACCAATGGGCTCAGATCCCCACTCTTCATCTTCAGCAGTGATCCACCACATCCCTGCCAGACCATGGGCCGGACAGTTTGCTTTTCAAGAACCAAACAAGACTGAAAATATTTTACTATGATAGTAAAATCTGGCCACAATGCTGGCCTTCAGGAGTATATACAGTGCCTTGTGAAAGTATTCGGCCCCCTTGAACTTTGCGACCTTTTGCCCCATTTCAGGCTTCAAACATAAAGATATAAAACTGTATTTTTTTGTGAAGATTCAACAACAAGTGGGACACAATCATGAAGTGGAACGACATTTATTGGATATTTCAAACTTTTTTAACAAATCAAAAACTGAAAAATTGGGCGTGCAAAATTATTCAGCCCCTTTACTTTCAGTGCAGCAAACTCTCTCCAGAAGTTCAGTGAGGATCTCCGAATGATCCAATGTTGACCTAAATGACTAATGATGATAAATACAATCCACCTGTGTGTAATCAAGTCTCCGTATAAATGAACCTGCACTGTGATAGTCTCAGAGGTCCGTTAAAAGCGCAGAGAGCATCATGAAGAACAAGGAACACACCAGGCAGGTCCGAGATACTGTTGTGAAGAAGTTTAAAGCCGGATTTGGATACAAAAATATTTCCCAAGCTTTAAACATCCCAAGGAGCACTGTGCAAGCGATAATATTGAAATGGAAGGAGTATCAGACCACTGCAAATCTACCAAGACCTGGCCGTCCCTCTAAACTTTCAGCTCATACAAGGAGAAGACTGATCAGAGATGCAGCCAAGAGGCCCATGATCACTCTGGATGAACTGCAGAGATCTACAGCTGAGGTGGGAGACTCTGTCCATAGGACAACAATCAGTCGTATATTGCACAAATCTGGCCTTTATGGAAGAGTGGCAAGAAGAAAGCCATTTCTTAAAGTTATCCATAAAAAGTGTTGTTTAAAGTTTGCCACAAGCCACCTGGGAGACACACCAAACATGTGGAAGAAGGTGCTCTGGTCAGATGAAACCAAAATTGAACTTTTTGGCAACAATGCAAAACGTTATACGTTTGGCGTAAAAGCAGCACAGCTCATCACCCTGAACACACCATCCCCACTGTCGAACATGGTGGTGGCAGCATCATGGTTTGGGCCTGCTTTTCTTCAGCAGGGACAGGGAAGATGGTTAAAATTGATGGGAAGATGGATGGAGCCAAATACGGGACCATTCTGGAAGAAAACCTGATGGAGTCTGCAAAAGACCTGAGACTGGGACGGAGATTTGTCTTCCAACAAGACAATGATCCAAAACATAAAGCAAAATCTACAATGGAATGGTTCAAAAATAAACATATCCAGGTGTTAGAATGGCCAAGTCAAAGTCCAGACCTGAATCCAATCGAGAATCTGTGGAAAGAACTGAAAACTGCTGTTCACAAATGCTCTCCATCCAACCTCACTGAGCTCGAGCTGTTTTGCAAGGAGGAATGGGAAAAAATGTCAGTCTCTCGATGTGCAAAACTGATAGAGACATACCCCAAGCGACTTACAGCTGTAATCGCAGCAAAAGGTGGCGCTACAAAGTATTAACTTAAGGGGGCTGAATAATTTTGCACGCCCAATTTCTCAGTTTTTGATTTGTTAAAAAAGTTTGAAATATCCAATAAATGTCGTTCCACTTCATGATTGTGTGCCACTTGTTGTTGATTCTTCACAAAAAAATACAGTTTTATATCTTTATGTTTGAAGCCTGAAATGTGGCAAAAGGTCGCAAAGTTCAAGGGGGCCGAATACTTTCGCAAGGCACTGTAGATAGTACAGTAGTTGTATAATATGTGCAGTACCTATAAGCTATAGCATAAAGTCCATACTGTATGTACTGTACAATCAACATTTTTGAGTTGAGTAACACATTCCTTTGAGAGAGCATTAGAGCCTTTTAAAGAGTTTGAGAGGCTTTTTCAATTCTGTTTGCCAGTCTGACAATATTTATGTGAACTAATTTGCTGAAAGAATGGAGGAAAGGAGACCGTTGGGCATGTCTGGCTGTGAGGGATAAGTAGTAGGGTCAGTGTGGAGAGACAGAGAGTGGATGGAATCGGCCACCACATTGGCTGAGATGATATTTCCCCTCTTGGGGCCAGCCAATAATCCTGCATATAAATAAGGAGAGATGCAGGGGAGAGGGAGGGCAGAATGGATGGGTTTTGGCTGGGCTAAATGGAGACTGTAAATTGCTCAATGGAGTGGAGGAAAATAAGTAGAGTTACCGTATGTACAGTATGTGATTAAAAAGCTGACTCACAGAGGGTGACATTTTGAGTTGTGATGGTTCGGAAATTCTCTGTATGCAGCATATAGAAAAAAACATTACTTGATTACACAGACAAGGGGAATTGCTGCTCTTGCTGTGCTGGAAACAAGTACAAAAACACCAAGACTAGCAGCTGGGAAGGAAGGAGGAGTAGAGGTATAGATCCCTGGCTAGTATTCACAACAACCTCTACTGTAAGCAAAAGTGAAATAGCCCATACTCATGTATTCCTGTGTCCAAGTCATTATGGGTAGTGAGTGAGTCTACTGTCAGCAGGTGGCATATCATTCATCAAACACTGCTGAGAAGTGGAAACTAATCTCACCTGCAAGTCTGCACTGTCACTGTTGAAATGCAGCACCAT
Organism: Oncorhynchus mykiss; assembly: GCF_057628025.1. Taxonomy (NCBI): domain Eukaryota; kingdom Metazoa; phylum Chordata; class Actinopteri; order Salmoniformes; family Salmonidae; genus Oncorhynchus; species Oncorhynchus mykiss. Next base: position 30,566,110 of record NC_143031.1, read on the forward strand.
GGAAATAGCATGATGTGCTTTGCTGAGGGGAGTTGGAAAGCAGCAGTAGAGTCATTTACAACATTTACATTCAATTACAAAGTTAAGGATGTTCCTTTTGAGGGTATAAACTGAACTAAATGTGCATGCTGCAGAACTCTTCTTTAGGAAGGTACACTTTCTACAAAGGCATACATTTGGTACTTCACATCAGAGGATGAGCACAGTAGATTAGATTTTTCTCTCCAGAAAGAGTTAAAGGGGACAGCTACAGTTACAGCTAAGATGGCTGGCTATCTGCTAAATCAAAAGTATTGACATCAGATGGTAATTCTTTTAAATCAAGCACTTTTAGCCAAGATACAGCCAGAGGACAACTAGTCAACGGTTCTTTCGGCTTCAACATCAATCTACAAATCAAAACATCTCAACCTTTCAATTTGATGCTCATGCCGGTCACACACATTCTCAGGCTCTGAAAACATCAGCCTTTCTCTATTTCAAATATAAACTAGAGGTGTTGACCTTTTATCCTTGACTTTTACACTTCTCTCATGATCCAAATACGCATCCTACATGATTTTGGAAATTATTTGGATATTATTATTCCTGGAACAATCCCTGGAATCCCTAATATATTTGTGGGTTTTGGATTAAGCTGAGAATGGCAGAGAGATTTCCACACAGAGGACTTAGAAGGTATTATTGAGAAAAAGCCTACTACCTTCACAGAACAGTGCAAACTGGCTCTAACCAGAATAGAAAGTGCACAACTGAGCAAGCGGACAAGTACATTAGAGTGTCTAGTTTGAGAAACAGACACCTCACAAGTTCTCAACTGGCAGCTTCATTAAATAGTATCTGCAAAACACCAGTCTCAATGTCAACAGTGAAGAGGCGACTCCGGGATGCTGGCCTTCTAGGCAGAGTTGCAAAGAAAAAGCCATATCTCAGACTGGCCAATAAAAATAAATGATTAAGATGGGCAAAATAACACAAGACACTGGACAGAGGAACTCCTAGAAGGCCAGGCCCTGTTATCCCAGTAATAATGCCTTACATTACACCTGGGTAGAAAACACTTCAATTTGCTCAACTTCCCATTTGCTCAACTACTGCCTCAACTTACCCAAAGGCAAACATTGTTGACTATATTAGCCCACACAGTTACAAGGATGCAATTTCAATACCCCGTATTGAATCTTATAGAGACCCCAACTGATGTATACAGATGCAGGATGTTCATTTGATCACTCGGTCTCACTGCAATTGTCGCGACCTTGATTTGAGTTGGTGGAAATCGTTTTTTGGACCTAACTTGCTCACCACTTTTTCCATGTTGTTTCTTCTTTCACAGATTCCATGAAATGATGACCTCTTCCTAAATATTTGGTAACATTATTCATCTTGTGTATGGTTTCCTGGAAACAAAGGTGTCTTAACTTACCCCTTTGGCTCAACTTACCCCACTCTCCCCTACTGGGTATGAGCCCATGTTTCATCACACACAAACAGGACATTTAAACACACCTTGCTTTGCAAACACAGAACACATAGAATAGCTCTGTGTTTACAGTCCTGTACTGGCTGCTCCCTGGTAACTTCAGTGGTGGAAACTGGAAAGCCTCACTGGTGATACTTCCAGACCTGGGTTCAAATACTATTTGAAATCTTAAAAAAAAAAAGTGTTGTCCTGGAGCACCAGATGGGTAGGGTTTGCAGATATTTGGCACTATTGTATTGATCCATTAAGCCAGGTAAGGTCAATCAAACACAGATAACATATTTACAATTATTATGAATAGTATTTGAACACAGGTTTACCTGCTACCTCTGGATACAGCAACTCACTGAGCCTCCTCTTTTTGGCCTGTTTCCTGAATCCTGATGTTGGTCTGTCTCCAATGAGAATGTTTATGTAACAAAATAGTGCTGTGGCTGCAGATTCCTCTTGTCTTTCTTTCCACATTCTTTGGTGTTTTGCTAATGCTCATCATGTCATGGTCTGACTCTGCCCAGCTCTTGAGGAGTATCCACCAGGTGCAATGGATCTCAACAAAATCACAAACATTTCTGCAAACAAATTAGATATTCATGTCAAAAACAATGAACGTTAATTAAGAGAGAGTCTTTCAGTTGCCAATGTCAACATGACATGTTGAGAATTATGCTACATCTAACATAGTGGTTGTAGTTTCTACAAGCCAGCACATTACGGTTGGGTTTGACACGACAGTGTAAAAAAGGGCAGGCCTATAATAGTCTAAGCACTTTCTATGGGTGAGTCAGCAAAACGGATGGACAGACAAACAGTACAGTAAATGTCATAATGAGAGGTATCCCTCCCAGTGAAAGGAGGAATGTTAGAGAATGCCCTGATTGCCCTGCATGTATTAAAGCAGCCCAGCTGTCAGGGAGGTGTGGTGTGTGAATTCTGCTGACGGGGATGCACGCACGCACACACAGCTTCGCCCAAGAACCCAGCAGCACGTTGCCGCCCATCTGCAGGTGATTGCATCGCATAACCTGAACACTACATCACTCACTACCTCTCTCTCTCAGCAGAGACTCTCTCTGTTTCGGTATGTATAACACATACAGTATTATACACAACGTGTACAAAACATGACCTACGCTGGCCAGGTGATTCCAGGTGAAAGCTATGATCCCTCATTGATGTCACTTGTTAGCATTGGAGTCAACATGGGCCAGCATCCCTGTGGAATGCTTTCAACACGAATTGAGGCTGTTCTGAGGGCAAAAGGGGGTGCAACTCGCTCTTTTGTATAAACTATTTGAATACAATTTAGCCTATATCAAAACAAGCATATCTGGAAAAAATACACAGCCCGAAAACTTCAAAGTACAACATCGATTCTTCCTTCTCCCTTCCATACTATACACTCTTCCTTAAAATACCAAATCTATCGAAGCCTCGCCCTCATAAACATAAGGAGCTATCCATCGCCTGCCAGCAGCCCCAGGAGCCCACCCAACCCACTCTGCTCTTGCTTTATACTTAGTGTATACTGAATGTGATAAGTCTGCTATTGTGAAAGTGTCAGGTCAGGAACAGACATTTATCAGAACAATAAGAACTGTACATGTACTTTCTCAGCAGACACACTGCAATTCCCTGAGACAAAGCCTGTGTTATCACAGTCTGATTAGTTTGGTTACATAGTGTTGTTTCGGATGAGGAATCTTTTCCTGTGGGTTGTTGTTGTGTGTCCTGAGAAAGTCTCTCCAGCACTGTGTGTAGTAGACTGTCTAGCCTATCACTCTCCTTCACTGAAACTTCTGATGCCCAAGTGTGAGCAAAGACAACAAACAGTCATGTTGTTCTAGTGACCACCATTGTTATTGCTGCATTGATATCAGACAAAAACACTCCAGAACTATCAAACGCTTCTCTGCTTTCCCAACATTCTGGCAGCTTTTCCTGCATTACCACTACCTCCAAACATCCTGGCCATGCTGCATGGGCAAGAAACCCACAGGACCGTGCAAGCTCACTATCCTTTTTTGAGCATGAGAAACGCTCTAACCCTCTCTCTCTCTGACTCCCCTTCTCACCTCACATGACAAACATCTTGCCAGTCGCCACAGTTCACCATGGACGGGGCTTTTATTCTGCCTCCAGATGCCTCTGGTTTACATGGATTCGGATCTGAAAGTAGGCCAGTATGGCTGAACACTGTTCTGTGAATAATAATAGCATGATTGATAAACTTTACAGTAGACCGCTTCAAATTATAATAAGGATCTTTATGGGATCGAACAGCGCATGTGTGTGTGTGTGTGTGTGTATACATACAGTATCAGTCAAAAGTTTGGACACACCTACTCATTCAAGGGTTCTTCTTTATTTTTTACTATTTTCTAAATTGTAGAATAATACTGAAGCCATCAAAACTATGAAATCACATGGAATCATGTAGTAACCCAAAAAGTGTTAAACAAATCAAAATATATTTTATAATTTAGATTCTTCAAAGTAGCCACCCTTTGCACACTCTTGGCTTTCTCTCAACCAGCTTCACCTGGAATGCTTTTCCAACAGTCTTGAAGGAGTTCCCACATATGCTGAGCACTTGTTGCTATTCCTTGCTTTTTCTGCGGCCCGTCTCATCCCAAACCATCTCAATTGGGTTGAAGTCGGGGGATTGTGATGCAGCACTCCATCACTCTCCTTCTTGGTCAATTAACCCTTACATAACCTGGAGGTGTGTTGGGTCATTGTCCTGTTGAAAAACAAATAAAAGTCACACTAAGCTCAAACCAGATGGGATGGTGTATCGCTGCAGAATGCTGTTGTGGTCATGCTGCTTAAGTGTACCTTGAATTCTAAATAAATCAAAGACAGTGTCACCAGCAAAGCACCCCCACACCATCACACCTCCTTCTACATGCTTCACTGTGGGAAACACACATGAGGAGATCATCTGTTCACCTACTCTGCATCTCACAAAGTCACGGTGGTTGGAACCAAAAGTCTCAAATTTGGACTCATTAGATCAAAGGACAGATAATGTCTAATGTCCATTGCTCATGTTTCTTGGCCCAAGCAAGTATTTTCTTCTTATTACTGTCCTTTAGTAGTGGTTTATTTGCAGCAATTTGACCATGAAGGCCTGGTTTTATCACTAAAGCCCCATATACTACCCACCACTGCAACCTGTATGCTCTCGTTGGCTGGCCCTCACTATATATCCGTCGCAAAACCCACTGGCTCCAGGTCATCTATAAGTCTTTGATAGGTAAAGCCCCACCTTATCTCAGCTCACTGGTCACCATAGCAACACCCAACCATAGCACACGCTCCAGCAGGTATATTGCACTGGTCATCCCCAAACCCAACACTTAATTTGGCCGCCTTTCCTTCGAGTTCTCTGCGGACAATGACTGGAACGAATTGCAAAAATCTCTGAAGCTGGAGTATTATACAGTGGGGCAAAAAAAATATTTAGTCAGCCACCAATTGTGCAAGTTCTCTCACTTAAAAAGATGCGAGAGGCCTGTAATTTTCATCATAGGTACACTTCAACTATGACAGACAAAATGAGAAACAAAATTCCAGAAAATCACATTGTAGGATTTTTTATGAATTTATTTGCAAATTATGGTGGAAAATAAGTATTTGGTCACCTACAAACAAGCAAGATTTCTGGCTCTCACAGACCTGTAACTTCTTCTTTAAGAGGCTCCTCTGTCCCCCACTCATTACCTGTATTAATGGCACCTGTTTGAACTTGTTATCAGTATAAAAGACACCTGTCCACAACCTCAAACAGTCACACTCCAAACTCCACTATGGCCAAGACCAAAGAGCTGTCAAAGGACACCAGAAACAAAATTGTAGACCTGCACCAGGCTGGGAAGACTGAATCTACAATAAGTAAGCAGCTTGGTTTGAAGAAATCAACTGTGGGAGCAATTATTAGGAAATGGAAGACATACAAGACCACTGATAATCTCCCTCGATCTAGGGCTCCACGCAAGATCTCACCCCGTGGGGTCAAAATGATCACAAGAACGGTGAGCAAAAATCCCAGAACCACACGGGGGGACCTAGTGAATGACCCGCAGAGAGCTGGGACCAAAGTAACAAAGCCTACCATCAGTAACACACTACGCCGCCAGGGACTCAAATCCTGCAGTGCCAGACGTGTCCCCCTGCTTAAGCCAGTACATGTCCAGGCCCGTCTGAAGTTTGCTAGAGAGCATTTGGATGATGAAACCAAAATATAACTTTTTGGTAAAAACTCAACTCGTCGTGTTTGGAGGACAAAGAATGCTGAGTTGCATCCAAAGAACACCATACCGACTGTGAAGCATGGGGGTGGAAACATCATGCTTTGGGGCTGTTTTTCTACAAAGGGACCAGGACGACTGATCCGTGTAAAGGAAAGAATGAATGGGGCCATGTATCGTGAGATTTTGAGTGAAAACCCCCTTCCATCAGCAAGGGCATTGAAGATGAAATGTGGCTGGGTCTTTCAGCATGACAATGATCCCAAACACACCGCCCGGGCAACGAAGGAGTGGCTTCGTAAGAAGCATTTCAAGGTCCTGGAGTGGCCTAGCCAGTCTCCAGATCTCAACCCCATAGAAAATCTTTGAAGGGAGTTGAAAGTCCGTGTTGCCCAGCAACAGCCCCAAAACATCACTGAGATCTGCATGGAGGAATGGGCCAAAATACCAGCAAGTGTGTGAAAACCTTGTGAAGACTTATAAAAAACTTTTGAGCTCTGTCATTGCCAACAAAGGGTATATAACAAAAGTATTGAGATAAACTTTTGTTATTGACCAAATGCTTATTTTCCACCATCATTTGCAAATAAATTAATAAAAAAATCCTACAATGTGATTTTCTGGATTTTTTTCCCTCATTTTGTCTGTCATAGTTGAAGTGTACCTATGATGAAAATTACCGGCCTCTCATCTTTTTAAGTGGGAGCACAATTGGTGGCTGACTAAATACTTTTTTTGCCACACTGTATCTCCCTCTCTTTAAGCATCAGCTGTCAGAACAGCTTACCGATCACTGTACCTGTACACATCCAATCTGTAAATAGCACACCCGACTACCTCATCCCCATAACATTACTTACCCTCTTGCTCTTTTGCAGCCCAGTATCTCTACTTGCACATCATCATCTGCACATCTATCACTCCAGTATTAATGTTAAATTGTAATTATTTTCGCCTCTATGGTCTATTTATTGCCTACCTCCCTACCCTTCTACATTTGCACACACTGTACATATATTTTTCTATATTTTCTTTTCTTTTGTGTTATTGACTGTACATTTGTTTATGTGTAACTCTGTGTTGTTGTTTATGTCGCACTGCTTTGCTTTATCTTGGCCAGGTCGTAGTTGTAAATGAGAACTTGTTCTCAACTGGCCTACCTGGTTAAATAATGTCCATGTCTCAATTGTCTCAAGGCTTAAAAATCCTTCTTTAAATGGTCTCCTCCCCTTCATTTAGACTGATTGCAGTTGATTTAACAAGTGATATTAATAAGGGATCATAGCTTACATCTGGATTCACCTGGTCAGTCTGTGTTATGGAAATAGCTTAACTTTTTGTACACTGTATATGAAACATACTGTACGTGATACAAATACTTGACAGATGACAGATGCTACCCAAGGAGGCTGTAATTGGATGATGTTTAGCCTCATATGAAATGGACACACACGAGTGCGCATGCACACACATACATTCCGATGGAGGAAAACACAGTGTCAGACAGACAGCAGGAAGTGACAGCATAGATGGATCACACCACAGGGCTTATGGGACGCCTTCCAGTTGTTCTAGAATACAAGTCACCATGAGACGCTTGAGGATACCTCACCTCACACTGTGTGTTCAGTACAGAGGACTCATGTCTGAACTGGTTTTTACCCCAAATTTGGCCGATATAATTCTACAGTAATAAGAACAGTTATGAAATCCTCAGTGACAAAATTCAAATTACTTCATTGATGTCTTCATTACGCCTTGACCAGAAACCAAATCCTAAATCCTACATGACATGTGAACAACAATATACTGTAGTCTGTGTATGAAATAGCCAATGCTCTCCCTCATTTAAGCGACCTGTTCGAGAGCAGTATAGTAGAGAAATGTATGTGACAGGAACCAAGAGTCTAATCTCTCCTGCTGGCATGCAGCAGCTATACTGTAGCCTCCGAATCAGAGCCTACCGTGCTCTCTCACACCACACACACTACCGCTCCGAAATGACACGACAACACTCACTAACTGACAACGCTACACTGTGAGGTGTGGGCTCTGGCCTCACAGGCTGCCTGCCTGGCTTTTCTCTATTGCCTTCTTGGCCACACTGTGAGTGACACAGGGACTTCACTGGCTGCACACACTGGGTGGAAAGAGATCCGGCTACAGAGGTGCTCCCACACACACACACTCCTAAACACATACATGCACACACAAAGATGCATACGCAGCACTTACACACACACCTCTTTGTCAGCTGTGCAACAAGTTATTTTACACTAGAGGAGGCAATGAGCCCACAGACAGGAGCTGATAATGCGGATATGCTGTTCATGGATAGGACAGAGGTAGAACACAACCTGAAATGAACATTTGTTGATGAGAGAACAGAAAGAAGCAAGAAGGGAGACAGAAATACCAATGGTTTCTCTGACTAATGTGAAGTTAAAGGCTGCTAAATTAAGTTAACAGAGACTTTGAAATGTAAATGTATTAAGCAGTCTATCCTTAGGGCAGCAGAGGGAGAGAGAGACAGCGAGAGAGGAGAGGCGAGAGAGAGATAAAAGAGAGCGAGCGAGAGGCGAAAGAGAGAGGCGAGAGACAGAAAGAGAGAGAAGCTGCATGGGACAGCGATACCATCTCCACTGGCTGATTCCCTGCCTGCCTCTGACAGAGGAAGCTGCTGGAAGATAAAACACACTCAGCACTTTTCATGTCCAGATATGGTGAACCACACACACAGACACACACACACTACTAGTCAATGAATATCCTTCTTCTTAGAATCTGATGAATAAGAGAAGAAGGGCCAAGTAAACCTACAGTACAAACAGAGCCACTGGCACTGTACAGCTCTCTATGTCTGATAATTAACCTTTAAATGGGATTTTCTGACATGGCATCAGATTCATAACTAAGCTGTTTGGCAATGCATGGCTTTGTTTGCCTCACATCAATAGAGCAAAGAGGGACAGAGAGGGGATGGGAGAGAGAGAGAGAGAGAGAGTGAGTGAAAGAGATACTGATGAAGTGAATTAGTATAGATAGCCTCAGTGATGGAGAGAGTAGTGGTGAGTGAACAGAGCTAAGCTGGCATACGATACAGTACAGTAAGGTAGCAGACCTGACTCAGGTTCCTCCAGCCTACCCGCCTGGTTCCCCATGCTGGTTCGGTCCGCAGGTCTATTCACTATCCACACCAGGAAGGACTAATCCAAGAACCCTGGCCGCGGGGGAGGCGGCTTTGCTCAGAGAAACTCTCTATCTTATAGTATGTAGTCTCAGTCTGATCCACCGGCAGAGATAAATACAGGAGATACAAATAATATCCCCTCCTTCCTTCCTTCCTTCCTTCCTCTCTCTTCTCTCCAGCTCTTCCTGAGGCCGAGTGAGTGGAGGCAGACTGTCCCGCTGCCGTGTGTGTGCTCAGTCCTCCAGGCTGGTGACAGTATGACACACTGGCAGAGCGGTGTGGGCTTCATTAGCCCAGTGACGGCTGAAATCAGCACAGAGGAGTGGCTTCTCCAGGCCCCACACACACCCACACCCACCGATCCTCCTTCTCTGCTCCTCCTCCTTCCCTGTCTCACAGACTCTCCCAGAGCTGTTCTACACTCTATCACAGTAGAGCAGAAATGACTGCTGCTTTTTAACAGTGTACTGTACCTCAACACAGTAATCCCCTCTTTCTGGTACAGTATAATGAAGGAGAGAGAGACTGATAGAGGAGGAAGAGAGGAAGGAAAAATAAGGAGGAAAAGGACGTTTTGTCTTGTTGGCAGGGACTTACAGCAGAGCTCTCTCTTCTCTTCCCTTTCATGTTAACTCTCCTGACATCATCCGTCCAGCAGAGAGAAGGATCACCGATTAGCTGGAGCTAACTCTTAACACACGCATACAGTACATGCAGTATCTTTCTCCTCCTTTCACATACACGCATTCATGTGCACACACAAAATCACACACACTGCCAGTGTTTTCATAGCAAGACTGGGGGGCTGTTTTGGGGTGAGTGTGTATGAAAACGTTGGGAAGTTGTGTGCGTGAGGGGAGGGCGGTGCAGTGGGGGTGAGAGGAGAGGATAGCTTGTTTTTCCCCTCTCCCTCATTCACAATGTATGTGTCTGAAATATTCATGATGATAAAAGCCACAGTAGGAGAAATAAAGTTGGGAGTAAATTAATGTGTCATCTCCAGTTGGATTGGTACTTTTTTGAGCGACGCGACTTTAAGGCAACCTCTCTTTCTCTTTCCCTCCATCATTCAGTGCCTCCCTCTCTGTCACTATGTGTGTGATTGTATGTGTGCCTCTGTCTTTCTCTCTATTTTATTTTATTGTGCTATTAAAGTTATAAGAGCCTCTATCTGTTGCAACATTAAGCATTTTGAAAAATCTCATTAAGGGCGTAATAGTTTAGAAGGTCTAAGAGATGGTGCCTCCTCCTCCTCCTCATCATTCTCCTCCTCCTTCAGTGTTCTCTACTGATCCTCTCTCCTGTCTGAGCCCATCACTGCAGAACCACCCTCGATAAACAAACATAGCTCTAATCCAGTTAATGTCCTCCTCGCCACAGGAGCACCATTTCTATGGCCTCCAAGAAACATTTAGAAGAATTTCAGTATTTGGGGGTTGCTTGGGGCACAGTCTTCTCATGACATAGATGGATGTTGTATGTACTTTAGTCGACACAAACCTTATGTCAGAATATCTACATATATTTTTCCTAAATAGACCATGGGCCGGTTTCCTAGACACAAATTAAGTATTGTACTAAAAATCATTCTCAATGGAGATTCTCCATTGAAAGCACTTCTTAGTCCAGGACTAGGCTTAATAGCCCTATATTTGCATGTTAATCCTATACTTTGAAGATATACTGGGTGGGTGTGGATTCCTGATTCCTCATTGCTAACATCATTACCAATGCTCTCAGTGTGTTCTGAGTGTGTGTGTGTGTGTATGTATGTGTGTGCTTGTTAGTGATTTGCGGGTTGACTCATAACCCGCAGTCCCCGTTATATCTGCATGGTGTGCGGGTTTAGGGCCATGAAATATTGTGTGGATGAATGGCGGGTGTGTGGCGGTCGAGTAGAAAAAAAATACAAATATATCAAAACATCCACAAATGTATCAATTTCTATCCATCTATCTATCTATAGGCTACATTTAGGTTTTTATTTGATTAATTGTAGGCTATTTGACATTAGTGCGTAAGCCTAAGCTTTAGGGCCTAACTGTACACGTGCCAAATAGCCTACATGCCAATCACCATACGCTTTTGGGAACTGGCAGAAAAAGTTAAGGTCAATATACTAAGGCAAAAAGGACAATGTCAGAGTTTTATTCAATAAGAGAAAAGCTGTGAAACGCAGAGTTGAAAATAATGAGAAGGGAGGGACAGAAATGTAATGTTTAGGAAATATTTGGTGGTGTTAAAAAAGGATGTTAGCAGTGCCTATGTTATGTGTGATGCTTGTGAGGCACATCAAGGGAAGTGTAGACTATTGTTCAGATGGGTTAAATGGAAACTGAAATCTGGACAGTGACTGATGGTCTATAACTTCTTAATAGCCTTAATACCATTAATATTAACTCCTGCAGAATTAAGCATTTCTTGCAGAAAAATTATACACTGAAAGTATATTTTGACTCGGGAATAGGAGTGAAGAAATATGATTTCTTTCTTTCAGCATCTTGAGAGAATGTGAATACGCAGTTAAGGACCGTCTGTAAAGGTGTTAGTTTAAAATGATCAGCAGAAACATATCTAAATTAGGCAAAATATTGTTACGCTGTCTCTGACTGTAGCCAACAGTGCATTTTCTATATTTGCGGGTTAGGGCCTCATATTTTCATTTTCAGTCAGTTGTGGATGGGTTATTAGCAATTGCAGGCAGGTGAACAAACAGCTGACCCGCGCACCACCAGTACTTGTGTGTGTTTCTCTCTCTCTCTGTAAGCATGTATGCCTCTGTGTGTGTGTGTGTGTGACGTAGAAGTCCGTCACTGGCCGCGGGCAGTATTTGGTTCTTTAACGCACAAACACATTCATCACTCCTCCCTGCTCCATTATAAGATAAGTTAACAATGTGGGTCGACACACAAGTTAACTTCTCTGTCTTAGTTCATACATTTCACACTTATGTCAATGTTCATATTTAATACAAGCAATATGTATTTTACTTATCGATGTTATGGATGAGCACGTTGTTTGTTTGTTCTGTTCCTCTCTCTCTCCATCTCTGTAGCTTCCGGGTATGCTGGATAAGGACCCGAGCAAAGGGAATTGGGCTGACTTTGTAGTGCCTGCCCCAAATGGCTCATTAATGTAAATGTGCATATTGAAAGACACTGTCAGTAGTGATGTTATGTTGTGATATTGTTTCATAAACATGTTGCAATGTATATACTTTAGTATGTTTAGTTAATGGAAAATGTAGGTTTGACGAGGTAATTGCTTAATTAATTGGTGTTAATTGTTCTGAGGGGAGGGGCTAGCCCTACAAAAGGAGCCTCTCTTTCAGTTCATGGGGAGGCTTTTTGGATTGAGCTGTGAATGGGGCAGCATTGTTTTTAGCTGGCTCATAAGGTATGTGATGGCAGTACTGTTGTTTTTGTTCCGGAATCACTTTGTAAATAAACACCCTTGCACAGAATAACTTTTGTGGCTCTGCCATCTTTTTATTTTGATAGAGGTCAGGTTTTCCAGTTTAGCCTTCTGGCCTACTCTACGTGACATGTGGTGGGATAAAGCACCGCAAATCAGTGAATTCCAACAAGAGAGGTAAAGCAATGCGTACAGGATTGCGTTCTTAGCAGCAGGATCAACTGTCAGAAAAGGTACCTGAAGTTGAACCGGGGTGGAATATATTGGAATCGTCTGGTGAAGAAGAGGACAAGTATGAGAAACTAGGAGCCCGACCAAGGGGCCAAACACAACCAGAACCGTTTGAGCTACCGTTTGAACCAGCAGATACAGCCAGAAAAGACCAGCTGACTGAAGGAGCAGTTGGGGGACCAGAACCACACCCAACCATGCTAGCCCTTTTCCAGCAACTATTCACCTGCCTTGAGAGGAGGGACGAAGACCTCAAGCAGGAGTTACGGGGTCTACGCCAATCTATCCTCACAGCTTCTCACCAAGCGGGACTCGTCAGTGAGAGCCCAATATTGGGTCTGCCAACACCAGGACGACAAAGGCTCGACGCAGCAGGGACTTCAACTCCACAGCTGGATCCCCAAGCAGTAATGAGGCCAGCCCCAGCACCAGGAGACCAGTCCAGCAGTGTTAACGTCCAGCTTCCAGCATTCCTAAGGAAGGAGCCAAAGATGCCCTCATACCAGCAGGGGGAGGACATTGAAAACTACCTGCTGAGGTTTGAGCGCATGGCCAAGACGTGGCCGGAGGTAGAGTGGGCTTGCAGGCTTGTCCCATTGCTCACGGGCAAGGCCTTAGAGGGTTACACAGCAATGGATGAGGGGCTGTCCAATGTCTACAAGGGCTTGAAGGAAGCGCTGATGGTGAAGTTCGACATCTCCCCAGAGACCTACCGTCAACGCTTCAGAGGGGCATCGACGCCATCGGGTGAGTCGCCGACAGAGACGTACCATCGCCTTAAGGGTCTCTACCGAAGATGGGTTCGACCGGAGGAGAAGACACAGGACGAAATCGGTGAGGTCATCACCCTCGAGCAACTTCTACAAGTTCTACCACACAACATTCAAACCTGGGTCCAAGAGCACGAGCCCAAGGACGGGCTTATTGGGGCCAAGCTTGCACTGCAGTACCTTAATGCACGTAAAGGGGGACCACCACAACCTGCAGCACCAGCTCCAAGGAGTCTCAGAGACACAAGGGACATCAGAGATGGTGGAGGTAACTCTGGGGAGAGGGAGGTAAAGGATCATGCAGTTCGCTCTGATGGGCGGTCTGACCTGTTTTTACTGCCGGCAGCAGGGGCACAAAGCGTCAATGTGTCCGCTACGTAAATCCAAGCTCTCAGGTTACTGTTATGTGCCCAGAGAGGGGGATGGTGTTCAGAATAGACAGACTGGGGAAGGGTCAGGCTTGGTACCTGTTAAAGTGAATGGTAAAGGTCTTACTGCAATGATTGACACCGGCAGTTCCATGTCGTTGATCAGAAAATGTAATGTACCTGTTAATGACATTGATTACGGTCACCAGACACTGATCCAATGTGTCCATGGTGACCAGTCACAGCAGCCCACAGCTGAACTCACAGTGGAGATTCAGGGTCAGAAATACCTCAAAGTTGGGGTAATGGAAAAGCTACCTTGAGATGATTTTGGGGAGGGATGTGCCTGCACTCTCTGATCTGTTGGGAAGTGTGGGGGGTCAGCTATATGAGCAGTCAGTTGGCCAGTCTGATGTTCAGGTGTCATGTTCAGCTGTCACTCGTGCCCAGGCCAAAGCTGGTTTACAACCTCTGCCTGACTTGTGTGATAGTCTGTGCGAGGGGGGAACCAAAGGGCCCAGAAAGTCACGCCGCCAGCGGCGTCTTGAGAAGTATGTGGGAACCCCTGTACCTGTTGCTGATGTGTCTGGGTTAGAGGTGCAATGGGATGTTCCACAAAATGTTGCTACACTGCAGGAGTCTGATGCAACCTTGAAATGTTTGTTTGACAAGGCCTTAGCTGGGGACAGTCAATCTTCATGTGGGGGGACATACACAGTAGACCACCACATACTCTACATTGGGTCAGAGGCAGATAGCAGGAAGTTGGTGGTGCCATCTACCTGTAGACCACTTGTTCTCAACCTTGCACATACAGTTCCATTGGCAGGCAGGTCATCTAGGGCAACATAAGACCTATCTTAGGCTAGGCTCCCGTTTCTTTTGGCCCTCCATGTATACTGCTGTACAAACCTACTGCAAATCATGCCCCACGTGCCAGAACCAGTGCTGTCCGTAGTTCTGACCGGGCTCCTCTACTGCAAGTTATCTGCAAGTTCTCTCTACCCCATTCAAGAGAATTACAATGGACATTGTTGGACCCTTGGAGAAGAGTAGTGCAGGTTACAAGTATATATTGGTGATCGTTCCCAGAAGCCTTCCCACTCCGTTCCATAACCACTCCAAAAATAATCAGTGCTCTTGTTCAGCTCTTCTGTCGTGTAGGAATCCCAGATGAAATCCGGACCAAGGGACAAACTTCACCTCGCAACTGATGGTTCAACTCCACGAAGAGCTGGGCATTAAAGGCTTGAGAACCACTCCCTACCAGCCCCAAACGGATGGGCTCGTAGAGAGATTCAACCAAACGCTTAAGAACATGCTGAGGAAGTTTGTGGCTGACACTGGTAAAGACTGGGATACGTGGTTACCCATTCTGCTTTTTGCTTACAGGGAGGTGCCTCAGGCATCGACAGGTTTCTCACCATTCAAACTCCTCTATGGATGGCCAGTGCAGGGACTACTGGACCTGCTGAAGAAGTGCTGGGAAGGTTCCCAAGTAGCTACCTCAGGACAAGGGATTGTCCAGTACGTCCTCCAGATGCGAGACAGGTTGGAGTGGTACCGAGAGGAAGCTAGGGCAAACCTTCAGCAATCCCAGAAGGCCCAGAAGAGAGGGTATGACCAGCACGCTCGCCACAGAGAGTTTGAGCCAGGACAGAAAGTCCTGCTCCTCCTTCCCTCATCTACTAGCAAGCTCCTTGCACAGTGGCAAGGACCGTACCTAATCGGGAGGAAGATGGGCCCGGTGACCTACGAGGTGCTGCACCTGGACAAGGGTAAGAAGAAGCAAACCTATCATGTGAACCTTCTCAAGGCATGGGAGGAGAAAGAGGAACTATCCAAGGGAAGGTCCTTTAAGTTCCGCAGAGTAGAAGAGGATGAGTCGGATGGGGTCACAGAGACATGGAAAGGACAATCAGAAGTCATACTGGCTCACCTAGAAGAAAACAAGCAAGATGAGCTGAAGCAACTGTTTGACAAGTATCCGGCCCTCTTCAGTCAGAGACCAGGAAGAACCAAAGTCCTAGAACACGTCATTCGCTTGAAGCCTGGCCAGAACCCTGTCCGCCAGCATCCTTACCGTGTGCCTGAGAGGCTGGTGGTAGCACTCAAGGAAGAGGTCCACAACATGATAGAGATGGATGTTGTCGAGCCATCTTCAAGTGAATGGAGCAGCCCTATTGTCATTGTCCCAAAGAAGTATGGCTCTTTGCGCGTCTGCATGGACTTCCGTAAGGTGAATGCCATCTCCCAGTTTGATGCCTACCCCATGCCCCGCATTGACGACTTACTGGAGAGAATAGGTAGAGCTCATTACATCACCACATTGGATCTCTGCAAAGGGTACTGGCAGGTGCCCCTGGATGAACAATCCAAGGCCTACACTGCATTCCGGACGCCAATGGGCCTGTTCCAGTTCAAGGACATGCCGTTTGGCCTTCATGGGGCCCCTGCAACTTTCCAGAGGCTGATGGACAAGGTCCTCCAGGACTGACGATTACTGTGCTGCTTACTTGGTCGACGTGGTGATCTACAGCCACTCCTGGGAGGAGCACATACAGCATCTTAGCAGCGTCCTGGGGAAGATCCATGATGCAGGCCTCACGCTTAACCTCCTGAACTGTGAGTGGGCGAAACAGGAGACAAAGTACCTGGGTTACCAGCTGGGTAAGGGTGAAGTTCGGCCTCAGGTGGACAAAGTGGAGTCCATCAGGAACAGCCCTCAACCCAGAACCAAGACACAGGTGTCCTTCCTAGGTCTGGCAGGTTGGTACCGAAGATTCATTCTGCAGTTTTCGACCATCGCTGCCCCTCTGACCAACCTCAAAGGTGGCCAGCAACCCTGTGAAGTGGACTGAGGAGTGTGAGGAAGCCTTCAGGATACTGAAAATACGACTGTGCTCATTCCCTGTTCTCCAGACCCATGATTTTCAGAAGAGATTTCTCGTGCAGGTGGACGCTTCGGCTGTGGCAAATGGAGCTGTACTGGCCCAAGGAGAGCCAGGAGAAAAGCTTCCCGTGCTGTACCCGAGTCAGAAGCTGTTGCCCAGGGAAACCAGGTATTCTACAATCGAGAAGGAGTGCCTGGCTATAAAGTGGGCCCTAGATAGTCTCCGTTACTACCTTTTTGGGAGGGAATTTGACCTGCACACGGACCACAGAGCACTCACCTGTATCCAGACCATGAAGGACCGAATTCTTGTGTGACCAGGTGGTATCTGGAGCTCCAGCCCTTCAGGTTCTGTGTCCGTCACAAGGCAGGAAAAGAGAACGTCACGGCGGACTACCTATCAAGGCTCCCGAACCTGGTCGCTTCAGGAGAGGAGGAAGGTAATGTGACGTAGAAGTCCGTCACTGGCCGCGGGCAGTATTTGGTTCTTTAACGCACGTACACATTCATCACTCCTCCCTGCTCCATTATAAGATAAGTTAACAATGTGGATCGACACACAAGTCAACTTCTCTGTCTTAGTACATACATTTCACACTTATGTCAATGTTCATATTTAATACAAGCAATATGTATTTTACTTATCGATGTTATGGATGAGCGCGTTTGTTTGTTCTGTTCCTCTCTCTCTCCATCTCTGTAGCTTCCGGGTATGCTGGATAAGGACCCGGGCAAAGGGAATTGGGCTGACTTTGTAGTGCCTATCCCAAATGGCTCATTAATGTAAAATGTGCATATTGAAAGACACTGTCAGTAGTGACGTAATTTTGCAAATATGTTGTGATATTGTTTCATAAACATGTTGCAATGTACAGTGCCTTGCGAAAGTATTCGGCCCCCTTGAACTTTGCGACCTTTTGACACATTTCAGGCTTCAAACATAAAGATATAAAACTGTATTTTTTTGTGAAGAATCTACAACAAGTGGGACACAATCATGAAGTGGAACGACATTTATTGGATATTTCAAACTTTTTTAACAATTCAAAAACTGAAAAATTGGGCGTGCAAAATTATTCAGCCCCTTTACTTTCAGTGCAGCAAACTCTCTCCAGAAGTTCAGTGAGGATCTCTGAATGATCCAATGTTGACCTAAATGACTAATGATGATAAATACAATCCACCTGTGTGTAATCAAGTCTCCGTATAAATGCACCTGCACTGTGATAGTCTCAGAGGTCCGTTAAAAGCGCAGAGAGCATCATGAAGAACAAGGAACACACCAGGCAGGTCCGAGATACTGTTGTGAAGAAGTTTAAAGCCGGATTTGGATACAAAAATATTTCCCAAGCTTTAAACATCCCAAGGAGCACTGTGCAAGCGATAATATTGAAATGGAAGGAGTATCAGACCGCTGCAAATCTACCAAGACCTGGCCGTCCCTCTAACCTTTCAGCTCATACAAGGAGAAGACTGATCAGAGATGCAGCCAAGAGGCCCATGATCACACTGGATGAACTGCAGAGATCTACAGCTGAGGTGGGAGACTCTGTCCATAGGACAACAATCAATTGCACAAATCTGGCCTTTATGGAAGAGTGGCAAGAAGAAAGCCATTTCTTAAAGATATCCATAAAAAGTGTTGTTTAAAGTTTGCCACAAGCCACCTGGGAGACACACCAAACATGTGGAAGAATGTGCTCTGGTCAGATGAAACCAAAATTGAACTTTTTGGCAACAATGCAAAACGTTATGTTTGGCGTAAAAGCAACACAGCTGAACACACCATCCCCACTGTCAAACATGGTGGTGGCAGCATCATGGTTTGGGCCTGCTTTTCTTCAGCAGGGACAGGGAAGATGGTTAAAATTGATGGGAAGATGGATGGAGCCAAATACAGGACCATTCTGGAAGAAAACCTGATGGAGTCTGCAAAAGACCTGAGACTGGGACGGAGATTTGTCTTCCAACAAGACAATGATCCAAAACATAATGCAAAATCTACAATGGAATGGTTCAAAAATAAACATATCCAGGTGTTAGAATGGCCAAGTCAAAGTCCAGACCTGAATCCAATCGAGAATCTGTGGAAAGAACTGAAAACTGCTGTTCACAAATGCTCTCCATCCAACCTCACTGAGCTCGAGCTGTTTTGCAAGGAGGAATGGGAAAAAATGTCAGTCTCTCGATGTGCAAAACTGATAGAGACATACCCCAAGCGACTTACAGCTGTAATCGCAGCAAAAGGTGGCGCTACAAAGTATTAACTTAAGGGGGCTGAATAATTTTGCACGCCCAATTTTTCAGTTTTTGATTTGTTAAAAAAGTTTGAAATATCCAATAAATGTCGTTCCACTTCATGATTGTGTCCCACTTGTTGTTGATTCTTCACAAAAAAATACAGTTTTATATCTTTATGTTTGAAGCCTGAAATGTGTCAAAAGGTCGCAAAGTTCAAGGGGGCCGAATACTTTCGCAAGGCACTGTATATACTTTAGTATGTTTAGTTAATGGAAAATGTAGGTTTGATGAGGTAATTGCTTAATTGTTCTGAGGGGAGGGGCTAGCCCTACAAAAGGAGCCTCTCTTTCAGTTCATGGGGAGGCTTTTTGGATTGAGCTGTGAATGGGGCAGCATTGTTTTTAGCTGGCTCATAAGGTATATGATGGTAGCACTGTTTTTGTTCCGGAATCACTTTGTAAATAAACACCCTTGCACAGAACTTTTGTGGCTCCGCCATCTTTTTATTTTGATAGAGGTCAGGTTTTCCAGTGTAGCCTTCTGGCCTACTCTACGTGACTGTGTGTCTGTCTGTCATGGTAGAATGCTTATGGAGGCTAAAGAGGACTGAGGAGTCCCAGTGGTATTGAGGCATGTTGGATTAATTCATATGGCAGTGATGAGGAGGAGCTAGAGAGAGTGACTGTGCCCCAGTCAGGTGGGCTCCATTGCGACCCACAGACACACACTGTCCCTTCATGGCCCAGAGTGTGTCCAAAATGTCACCCTAATTACTATATAATGCACTACACAGTGGCTTCTTCCTTGCTGAGCGGCCTTTTAGGTTATGTCGATATAGGACTTGTTTTACTGTGGATATAGATACTTTTGTACCTGTTTCCTCTAGCATCTCCACAAGGTCCTTTGCTGTTGTTCTGGGATTGATTTGCACTTTTCACACCAAAGTACGATCATCTCTAGGAGACAGAACGCGTCTCCTTCCTGAGCGGTATGACGGCTGCGTGGTCCCATGGTGTTTATACTTGCGTACTGTTTGTTCAGATGAACGTGATTCTTTCAGTCATTTGGAAAATACTCCCATGGAAGAACCAGACTTGTGGAGGTCTACAATTTTTTTTCTAAGGTCTTGGCTGAGTTCTTTTGGTTTTCCCATGATGACAAGCAAAGAGGCACTGGGTTTGAAGGTAGGCCTTGAAATACATCCACAGGTACAGCTCCAATTGACTCAAATGATGTCACTTAGTCTGTCAGAAGCTTCTAAAGCCATGACATTTCCTGGAATTTTCCAAGCTGTTTAAAGGCACAGTCAAAGGCACAGCTGTTTAAAGGCACAGTGTATGTAAACTTCTGACCCACTGGAATTGTGATACAGTGAAATAATCTGTCTGTAAACAATTGCTGGAACAATTACTTGTGTCATGCACAAAGTAGATGTCCTAACTGACTTGCCAAAACTACAGTTTGTGAGAAACAGAGAGACATTGTTGGGTGGGTCCCCCATTATTACAGCTAACTATGCTAGCTAATCAGTTTGTGGTCCATGTTTACAGCAAGTAAGTTCAGTGGGTTCTTAATGAAATGGAAGTGAAGAGTGTGCGGTAAACGTGGCAGGAGGTGTGAAGGCTTCCTAACCTAAGTTGGTCCTGATGACAAATACTGACCTCCTAATGACCGTGGCACAGTGTGAGTGTCAGACAGGGCCAGAGGGGCTCCAGAATTAGCGTCTGGGCTGAATCAGTCATCACAATGAGATCTTCTTTGCCCTCTAGTAGTTTAGAACACTGTCAAGCCACCAGTTACAGCTGTGGACACTGTGTTCTAACAGCAGATATTGGCTTCACAGATATTGATATTGAGCCATAGAGGATTTTCAAATATCTATTGTATCTTTAAGTCAAGACACTGCTACTGGAAAAGGCAATAAAATTACTGAGTAAAACTGGCCCTTTGAACAGTGACACACCACGAGACCTTCAAAGTTCAAACTGACTGCAGTAAGTGCTCTGCATCCATTCCAGAACAGCAGTGTGTACCTCACACCTGTTCTGATTTAAAGGGAGTACCCATCCATGAAGTAGCTACTAGTGCACATCATCTTATCTCATCAGGGCTGATGATAAAAATGTTATTTATAGAGTAGCAACTGCTCCGTCTTCTCTCATCCTGGCACTCCACAGGGGATCCTCTACCCTCTTCATTTAAATATTGATGAATTGCTTAAATAAGTCATCTGGATGTGGCTGTGGTGTTAAACCCTCATCTGATGGCACAGTGTGAATCTCTCGCTCGCTCGCTCTCTCTCTCTCTCTCTCTCTCTCTCTCTCTCTCTCTCTCTCTCTGGGACAGGCTAATGTTCTGGCACAAACTAATGAATCACATTGTTGGAACAGTGTAAGACAGGCATGGCTGATGCATAACTTACCTTTAAACTGTGGCATTTGAGAGAGTAGCCTACTACACGCTCACACACAGACTACATAGAACAAGTGAAAGATTATCTTTCAATAAAATGTTCAATCTGGTATTTGGAAGAAACATCAAAGCCAACATCAAACATCATGAATGAAAGCAGATTTTGATGTATAGAACATGTGTAATGTCTGAACAATGCTAGGGTAATGAAAACTGTGGCTCAAAGCCTTGCAGGTCCAGATTGCCTGAATAGGAGCAGAATGGAGTTTACAAGACTAACACAACAATGCTGACAGTTACATAATCCAGCAATAAAAACTGGCTTTGGTACAAAATACTTACCACAGAGCAAGGTGGTGAGAAGATCAAGTAAATCAATAAAATAATACGTTGACATAAATCAATAGAGGTAATTTACCTCCAGCACATACAGAACATAACCATCTTTCATTCATTGTGACTGACAGCATAGTACAAATCCTCAAAAGCTACAGTAGATTTCACTAAACTCTGAGCATTGTCCTTGCATATCCTCATCAATACATCAAGATAAAACGCAGATATTTCACTCAAAATATAAGATCACATCATACGTTTAAATATCAGACCACAAGCCAAATCTATATTAAAATATTACATTTTCTCTGCCTGATATCTCATGTCATGACTTCCGCCGAAGTTGGTCCCTCACCTTGTTCGGGCGGCATTCGGCGGTCGACGTCACCGGCTTTCTAGTCACCACCGATCCATGTTTAATTTTTGTTTTGTTTTGTCTTCATTATACTCACCTGGTTTCTATTCCATAATCAGTGTTCCTTATTTAACCCTCTGGCTTCCCCTTTTGTGTTGTGCGTGATTGTTTTTGTCAAGTGGTTCCGTGTACGTGATCTGGATTGTTTATGTTTACCCTTATTGGATTATTGTTGAATTTGAGTAAATATCGTGGCTTTACTCATACCTGTGTCCTGCGCCTGACTCCGTCTTATTCCATTCACCAAGAACATTGACAGAATCATGCACCTACAGAATGGAGTCAGCAGGTGCACCCAGCCCTCCTCTACCTGTGGAGGAGCGCATCCAGCAACACGCGACTATGTTGCAGAGTCTCTGTACTGCCATGGATTGTGTGCTGCAAACTATGGAGAGATGGGAGAGAGGGGTTTTCTGGCAACCCCATCATCATCACCCCAGCTCCCACAACAATCTACCTCGATGTCCACCCCTCCTTCACCAGCATCCAGTGGAATTCGGCTATCGCTCCCGGGGGTATATGACGGAACGGCTGCCGGGTGCCAGGAGTTCCTTCTCCAGCTGGAGTTCTACCTGGAAACCGTTCGGCCGGCTCCTTCGGGACGCGAGAGTGTGAACGCCCTCATCTCCTGTCTGACAAGTAAAGCACTTGAATGGGCCAACGCTGGACTTTCGAACTCTGGCCGCCGGCACAGGATGGGATGAGCGAGCCCTGATCGACCACTACAGGTGTAGTTTACGCGCGCGAGGACGTTCGTAGGGAGCTAGCCTGCGTCGTCCTTTGGGGTCGGGGCTAATTAGGGAGATCACACCTCCACTCTGTATGATAACGCAGGAGGGTCATGAGGAGAGAATTAGTCTCTTCCTGATCGACTCCCCTGCGTTTCCTGTTGTGTTGGGCCTTCCCTGGTTGGGCTCACATGACCCCACTATTTCGTGGCAACAGAGGGCTCTCAAACGGATGGTCCCATCAGTGCTCAGGGAGGTGTGTAGGTGTTTCCTTAGGTGCAACTACGGTGGAGAGTCCAAACCAGGTCTCCACCATGCACATTCCCCCCGAATATGCCGATTTGGCACTCGCCTTCTGTAAAAAGAAGGCTACTCAATTACCATCCCATCAACGGAGGGATTGTGCGATAAATCTCTTGGTAGACGCAACACCTCCCAGGAGTCACGTGTACCCTATGTCACAGGAGGAGACAGCGGCTATGGAAACATATGTCACCGAAACTCTGGGACAGGGATACATTCGGCCTTCCACTTCACCTGCCTCCTCGAGTTTCTTTTTTGTGAAGAAGAAGGATGAAGATTTACGCCCGTATATTGACTATCGAGGTCTTAATCAGATCACGGTAAAGTACAGTTACCCGCTACCTCTCATAGCCAGTGTGACAGAGTAATTGCACGGGGCAAGCTTCTTCACAAAATTGGATCTCAGGAGCACTTACAACCTGGTGCGTATCCAGGCGGGGGATGAGTGGAAGACAGTATTTAGTACCACTTCTGGGCACTGTGAGTACCTCGTCATGCCGTACGGGTTGATGAAGGCTCCATCAGTCTTCCAATCCTTTGTAGATGAGATTTTCAGGGACCTGCACGGGCAGGGTGTGGTGGTGGTGTATATAGATGACATTCTAATATACTCCGCCACACGTGCCGAGCATGTGTCCCTGGTACACAGGGTGCTTGGACGACTGTTGGAGCATGACCTATACGTCAAGGCTGAGAAATGTCTGTTCTTCCAACAGTCCGTCTCCTTCCTAGGGTACTGCTTTTCCGCGTCAGGGGTGGAGATGGAAAATGACCGCATTTCAGCCGTGCGTAATTGGCCGACTCAACCACGGTTAAGGAGGTGCAGCGGTTCTTAGGGTTTGCCAACTACTACCGGAGGTTTATCCGGGGCTTTGGTCAGGTAGCGGCTCCCATTACCTCCTTGCTGAAGGGGGGACAGGTGCAACTGCAGGGTGTCCGCTCAGCTGGAGCGGACAGGGTTTTTAGTCACCTGAAGGCTCTGTTACCTTGGCTCCCGTGCTGGCTCATCCTGATCCCCCCTTGGCATTCATAGTAGAGGTGGACACGTCCGAGGCTGGGATAGGAGCTGTGCTGTCTCAGCGCTCGGGTATGCCACTAAAGCTCCGCCCCTGTGCTTTCTTTTTGAAGAAGCTCAGCCCGGCGGAGCGGAACTATGATGTGGGGGACTGGGAGCTGTTGGCTGTTGTCGGGGCTCTGAAGGCGTGGAAACATTGGCTTGAGGGGGCTAGACACCCTCTCTCATTTGGACTGACCACCTTAATCTGGAGTACAGCCGGGCGGCGAGGAGACTGAACCCTCGCCAGGCGAGGTGGGCCATGTTTTTCACCCGCTTTGTTTTCACCCTATCATACAGACCAGGTTCCCAGAACGTCCCGGATGTATGACACAGAGGAGCGGTCCGTGGATCCCACTCCCATAATTCCGTCTGTTTGCCTGGTGGCACGGGTGGTCGACGCGGACATCAAGCGGGCGTCAAGTAAAGAGCCCACTCCCGCACAGTGTCCAGTTGGGCATCTGTACGTTCCGTCTGATGTGGATCGGTTTTATAAGTCTTACCGTCTCCTTCCTTTGCCCGGTCTCCCTACAGCCCTACAGACTGCGGAGGCCCTGTTCACCCACGTATTCCGGCACTACGGGGTGCCTGAGGATATCGTTTCTGATCGGGGTCCCCAATTCACGTCTAAAGTATGGAGGGCGTTTATGGAACGCCTGGGGGTCTCGGTCAGCCTCACCACAGGTTTTCACCCCGAGAGTAACGGGCAGGTGGAGAGAGTTAACCAGGATGTGGGTAGGGTTCTGCGGTCCTATTGCCAGGACCGGCCGGGGGAGTGGGTGGTTTTCATCCCTTGGGCGGAGATGGCCCAGAACTCCCTCTGCCACTAACCTATCACCTTTTCAGTGTGTGCTGGGTTATCAGCCGGTTCTGGCACCATGGCATCAGAGCCAGATTGAGGCTCCTGCGGTGGATGAATGGTTTCGGCACTCAGAGGAAACATGGGACGCTGCCCATGTGCGTCTACAACGGGCCATCAGGCGGCAGAAGACGAGTGCCGACCGCCATCGCAGTGAGGCCCCGGTGTATGCACCAGGGGACCGGGTCTGGCTCTCGACCCGAAACCTGCCCCTTCGTCTGCCCTGCCCGGAAGTTGGGTCTGCGGTTTGTGGGGCCATTTAAAGTCCTGAGAAGACTTAACGAGGTTTGTTATAAGTTACAACTTCCCCTGATTACCGTATTAACCCCTCGTTCCATGTGTCTCTCCTTAGGCCGGTGGTGGCTGGTCCGCTCCAGCAGTCTGAGGTGCGGGAGGTCCCCGGCATTTACGGTACGAGCCATCATGGACTGAAGGAGTCGGGCGAGAAGCCTCCAGTACCTCGTGGAGTGGGAGGGGTACTGTCTGGAGGAGAGATGCTGGGTGTCGGTGGAGGAAATCCTGGATCCGTCCTTACTGCAGGAATTTCACCGTTTCCATCCGGGTCGTCCTGCGCCTCGTCCTCCGGGTCGTCCCAAAGGCCGGTGTCGGCATGCTGCTGGAGCCGCGCGTCAAGGGGGTGGGGGGGGTACTGTCACAACTTCCCCTCTCCTTGTTCGGGTGGCGTTCGGCGGTCGACGTCACCGGCTTTCTAGTCACCACCGATCCATGTTTCATTTTAGTTTTGTTTTGTCTTCATTATACTCACCTGGTTTCTATTCCATAATCAGTGTTCCTTATTTAACCCTCTGGCTTCCCCTTTTGTGTTGTGCGTGATTGTTTTTGTCAAGTGGTTCGGTGCACGTGATCTGGATTGTTTATGTTTATCCTTGTTTGATTATTGTTTAATTTGAGAAAATATCATGGCTTTACTCATACCTGTGTCCAGCGCCTGACTCCGCCTTATTCCATTCACCTAGAACATTGACATTTCAGATATTCAGAAAATAAGGGGTGTTTCTCATAATGCATACCACCGTACCCCGAACACGCAAATTGGGAGCACGGGAGGGCCGGAATATGAGTCCAAATCAAAGTATGCGAAACAGAGCATGGAGGGCACTTCTCGAGTGCGTATTCCGTTTGTACATATTTAGAGGTATGCATCGATGCAAGCTTCAACGGAAAGTACGCAAAGAAATGACGCAACCCCTTAAAAAAAACGAAATAAAAAAAATCTATGTAGACAATTATTATACCTTTCATTTCAACAAGGAACACAGACTGAGACCAAGGTCTCTTTTACAGCTGGGCCCTGCGTATACATGTTTACACATACAGTTTAAGTACAATGATTAAGAAATTACACAAGACAAACAAAACGATCACAGAAAACAAAAAAATACAAACAGCAGATTGTTACATTTACACACAGGTTATTCCTAACTTGCATTTCCCGAAGCAGTTACAAGCCATACAAAAATACAAATCCTCCAATAAATATTTAAAACGGGCAAGGGGAACAAGAGTCTCAAGTTTAAATTTGGTCTGCAGTCTATGCCATAAGCAAGGAGTGTAACAGGAAAAGGCAACCATACCCAGCTCTGTGGAGATCGCAGGGGCCTCAAGTGTAATCCATGCTTGAGACCAGGTTTAATTAATTATATTTCTAATGTTGATAAGTGATGATAAATAAGAAGGTTGTTTATTCAGAAGCGCTTTATAGACAAACACGAGAGCATGTTGTTCTCGTCTCATGGACAACGAAGTCCAACCCACATTTTGATATAAAACACTGTGGTGAGTTCCGACTTCGGGAATGAAATGTAGCCTATTCACATCGCATATGTTGCCTGACTACAATATTTTATCTTGAGAAGCTAATAAATACAAGCTGTGTTAATTTTGGCATGTTTACCTACCTACGTACCGTAGATTGCAAGTCCATAATAAGTCAATAGAGATAACTACTACTGTTAGCTAGCTACCCACGAAGAATTGACAACTATATTGTGTAATATTAGTTTTAATAATTTTGCCTGTTAAACTATCTGGTTAGCTACATTATTACGATTCACATATAGCTAGCTGATTGTTATGAATTGAAATGGTTGCTTTGTGTATATCTTGTTTTGTCTCTATTGCCAGTGGCCTGGCTGGAAGACGGTTCAGTGAATGGGTAAGTCAACAGGGTTAACTAGCAAGCCACGAAAAATGTACATCTACCTTGCATAACATTAGTTGTAGGTAATTTTTGCCTGTTTAACTAGCTGGCTAACTAGATTACTACGATTCACATATCTAGCTGATAATTATGAAAACATTTGCTTTGTGTATATCTTGTTTAATCTATTGTTGCCACTGTCCTGGCTGGAAGAAGGTTCAGTGAATGGGGAGGTGAAGCGTGAGGTAATACAGTAGGGTGCTTATCAAATGTAATGTTTTATGCATTCTCCACACTCTCGTCCTCACAAGAACTTACTCAAGAGAACGTTGTCGGAGAATGCATTCGGAGCATGAGTGTGGAGCAAGGCAGTATGCATATTGAGAAACAGCCAAGGTGTGTCAATCAACTTCCTTTTGCTTGGGTTCCTTTCAACCACCATCATTAATTATATCATAACCATTATGTAGGCCTCAACTGTCAACCCAGGTTGTATACATGGTTGACTAGGCTAACACTCCTTCATCACATGATCATGCCTAATGGGATTTTTTCTTCAGACCTGTCTGACCTGTCCACTGACTGTCAGCTTAATCTGTCTCAACAGGTACTCACTGGTGTGGAGGAGGCAGATAGACATAGACACATAGAACACAACACAATACAGCCTGCTTGGTGGAGTATGCTAAGCATGTGCTCATGATAGGTCCATTCTAGTTGTTGACTTGAGTGATTGTTAGACTGGATAATAGTCATGCTATAGCTCATGCTATAGCCAATGTAGTGGAGCTAGGCGATATGGACAAAAATCCATATTGCAATACATTGCCTGAATTGATGAATAAACAGAGTGATAGGTTTATAACATTAATGTGCACCACAGTGTTTTAAATGATCTTTTAAACTCTTATTACTACTACTTTGATGGTTGTAGCCATCAATCATTAACAATCACCCATATTAGCAAACTTATTTAATTTCAAACTTCACATTTCTCTACCACATCTCTGCCTGCGATAAGTAATCCGTATGGTTGGTGTCTATAATTTTCAGTTTATCATCCCTAGCTATACAATGTAGCCAATAACATGATGACTCTTTCTCGATCTCTATTCATCCATGTTGGTCTATCTCTGAGTTAGCTAAGTGCAGTGAACGTCTTCTACCCACTAATTAAGTATGTTAGGGAACTAGTCAGCTGAAATCCTCTGTCTTTTCCCTGTTGGACACATAAACGATTCGGTTTGGTTGATGCAAGTACAAACTCAAACATGAAATCCCTGTGGGTAAAAAAAAAATACCCCATCTGTCTCTGGAGAATACAACATCTCTCACACGGCTGCTTTTTATCTAAAAGAGATAAGGATGCAAAACAACCTTTATATAAAGGCCAACTTAGCTTATTTTGACTACAACATCTTTTCCTGGGGGAATAGACTGGTGCAGCTTGCGATTACATAACAAGGCTAAGTGTACTCGGTGCACTCATCCTTAAACTGCAGAGTGCTTTTCAAGTGTTAATCTAAACAAATCCGTCCCTCTAACATTGGACTGGAAGCTGAATAGTAAGGAATTATTTAGGAAGTTGCCTAATTAAAACATTATACAGGCAGGACACAAAATATACAAATCTCATTTCTATCCTGTGGTGTGAAAACCTTCAAAACAAAATTATTTCATTAAAGCTCCTTGATACATTTAAAAGCCAATCAGGGATTCATTGTGTGACAACTTGAGAATTATATTCTGCACAACACTTTTTGCTTGGTTTCACACTTTCACTCAGCTCCCAGAAGCCCTTTGTTAAATGGAGAAAATACATGTTTTCCTCCATACAACAGAACTAAAGAGAGATGTGAATTAGATATTAGCAAACACTGTGTGGATGGGGCTCGATAAACAAACACTGCTAGTTTGCTACCACAGTGGGATTTTAAAAGGGAAATGCTAAGACAATATGGTTACTGTACACAAATCTATGTCCGTCCAATACTAACTGTAGGCCTACTATTTGTTGAGGTTTGTTGGATGAAGCTATTCTTCACAAATATACTACTGACACAGCTGATTCAAAACAGAACCTAACTGATGGTTAGGCCTACCAACAATTAATCACTAGCAGAAATCTGGAATGTCCTTGGTCATACACAGTACCAGTCAAAAGTTTGCACACACCTACTTATTCAAGGGTTTTAATTTATTTTTACTATTTTCTATATTGTAGAATAATTGTGAAGACATCAAAACTATGAAATAACACATATGGAATCATGTATTAACCAAAAATATGTTAAACAAATATTTTATGAGATATTCTTCAGCAAGTAGCCACTACTTGCCTTTCTGACAGCTTTGCACACTCTTGGCATTCTCTCAACCAGCTTCATGAGGTAGTCACATGGAATGCATTTCAATTAACAGGTGCGCCTTGTTAAAAGTTAATTTGTAGAATTTCTTTCCTTCTTAATGCGTTTCAGCCAATCAGTTGTGTTGTGACAAGGTAGGGTTGGTATACAGAAGATAGCACTATTTGGTAAAAGACCAAGTCCATATTATGGCAAGAACAGTTCAAATAAGCAAAGAGGAACGACAGTCCATCATTACTTTAAGACATGAAGGTCAGTCAATGCGGGAACATTTCAAGAACTTTGAAAGTTTCTTCAAGTTCAGTCACAAAAACCATCAAGCGCTATGATGAAACTGGCTCTCATGAGGACCGCAACAGGAAAGGAAGACCCAGAGTTACCTTTACTGCAGAGGATAAGTTAATTAGAGTTACCGGTTTCCAAATTAGCAATTAACTGCACCTCAGCTTGCAGCCCAAATAAATGCTTCATATAGTTCAAGTAACAGACACATCTCAACATCAGCTGTTCAGAGGAGACTGCGTGAATCAGGCCTTCATGGTTGAATTGCTACTAAAGTACACCAATAAGAAGAAGAGACTTGCTTGGGCCAAGAAACACGAGCAATGGACATTAGACCAGTGGAAATCTGTCCTTTGGTCTGATGAATCCAAATTTGAGATTTTTGGTTCCAACTGCCGTGTCTTTGTGAGACGCAGATATTTGTGAGACGGATGATATCCTCTTGTGTGGTTCCAACCGTGAAGCATGGAGGAGGAGGTGTGACGGTGCTTTGCTGGTGACACTGATTTATTTACAATTCAAGGCACACTTAACCAACATGGCAACCACAGCATTCTACAGCAATACGCCATCCCATCTGCTTTGTGCTTAGTGGGACTATCATTTGTTTTTCAACAGGACACCCTCCAAGCTGTGTAAGGGCTGTTTGACCAATAAGGAGAGTGATGGAGTGCTGCATCAGATGACCTCGCCTCCACAATCACCCGACCTCAACCAAATTGAGATGGTTTGGGATGAGTTGGACCACAGAGTGAAGGAAAAGCAGTCAACAAGTGCTCAGCATTTGTGGTAACTCCTTTAAAACTATTGGAAAAGCATTCCAGGTGAAGCTGGTTGAGAGAATGCCAAGAGTGTGCAAAGCTGTCATCAAGCCAAAGGGTGGCTACAATGAAGAATCTAAAATCTATTTTGATTTGTTAAACACTTTTGGGGTGTTAAACAAATGATTCCATATGTGTTATATCAAAGTTTTGATGTCTTTACTATTATTCTACAATGTAGAAAATAGTACAAATAAAGAAAAACCCTTGAATGAGTAGGTGTGTCCAAACTTTTGACTGGTACTGTATGTCCAGGTATTCGGGAAGCCATGAATATACTTTAACACGTGTATTTTATCACAGACAAAGAGGCAAGCGTGACCTAACGGGATTCATCATCATACAGTGGGGCAAAAAAGTATTTAGTCAGCCACCAATTGTGCAAGTTCTCCCACTTAAAAAGATGAGAGAGGCCTGTAATTTTCATCATAGGTACACTTCAACTATGACAGACAAAAGGAGAAAAAAATCCAGAAAATCACATTGTAGGATTTTTTATGAATGTATTTGCAAATTATGGTGGAAAATAAGTATTTGGTCACCTACAAACAAGCAAGATTTCTGGCTCTCACAGACCTGTAACTTCTTCTTTAAGAGGCTCCTCTGTCCTCCACTCGTTACCTGTATTAATGGCACCTGTTTGAACTTGTTATCAGTATAAAAGACACCTGTCCACAACCTCAAACAGTCACACTCCCAACTCCACTATGGCCAAGACCAAAGAGCTGTCAAAGGACACCAGAAACAAAATTGTAGACCTGCACCAGGCTGGGAAGACTGAATCTGCAATAGGTAAGCAGCTTGGTTTGAAGAAATCAACTGTGGGAGCAATTATTAGGAAATGGAAGACATACAAGACCACTGATAATCTCCCTCGATCTGAGGCTCCATGCAAGATCTCACCCCGTGGGGTCAAAATGATCACAAGAACGGTGAACAAAAATCCCAGAACCACACGGGGGGACCTAGTGAATGACCTGCAGAGAGCTGGGACCAAAGTAACAAAGCCTACCATCAGTAACACACTACGCCGCCAGGGACTCAAATCCTGCAGTGCCAGACGTGTCCCCCTGCTTAAGCCAGTACATGTCCAAGCCCGTCTGAAGTTTGCTAGAGAGCATTTGGATGATCCAGAAGATGATTGGGAGAATGTCATATGGTCAGATGAAACCAAAATTGAACTTTTTGGAAAAAACTCAACTCGTCGTGTTTGGAGGACAAAGATTGCTGAGTTGCATCCAAAGAACACCATACCTACTATGAAGCATGAAGGTGGAAACATCATGCTTTGGGGCTGTTTTTCTGCAAAGTGACCAGGATGACTGATCCGTGTAAAGGAAATAATTAATTTGTTCTTAACTGACTTGCCTAGTTAAATAAAGGTTAAAAAAAAAATTTAAAAAAAAAAAATGGGGCCATGTATCGTGAGATTTTAAGTGAAAACCTCCTTCCATCAGCAAGGGCATTGAAGATGAAACGTGGCTGGGTCTTTCAGCATGACAATGATTCCAAACACACCGCCCGGGCAACGAAGGAGTGGCTTCGTAAGAAGCATTTCAAGGTCCTGGAGTGGCCTAGCCAGTCTCCAGATCTCAACCCCATAGAAAATCTTTGGAGGGAGTTGAAAGTCCCTGTTGCCCAGCAACAGCCCCAAAACATCACTGCTCTAGAAGAGATCTGCATGGAGGAATGGGCCAAAATACCAGCAACAGTGTGTGAAATTCTTGTAAAGACTTACAGAAAATGTTTGACCTCTGTCATTGCCAACAAAGGGTATATAACAAAGTATTGAGAAACTTTTGTTATTGACCAAATACTTTTGTATTCCACCATAACCACATTCCTACAATGTGATTTTCTGGATTTTTTTCTTCTCATTTTGTCTGTCATAGTTGAAGTGTACCTATGATGAAAATTACAAGCCTCTCATCTTTTTAAGTGGGAGAAATTGCACAATTGGTGGCTGACTAAATACTTTTTTGCCCCACCGTATATGCCTCAAACCTGTATGTATGGAATTCAGAACACCTCCCAACGTATACAGTACAGTAGGAACAGCTAGAGCTGGGGCAGAAAAACAAGTCTACTGAGTTCTACCAACCTTTACCTCAGGTTAAGTCAGCCAGTCAGTCAGAGATAGTTAAAGTAGGCCTAGTGTGATCAGCCCCTGGCTGCTCCACCCTATTCAGTGGTATTCACACACAATGCTGCCAAACCCATGAAATAGCACAGCATTCCTCCACATTGTAAGACTAAATATTGCTCAGTTAATTCAGTTATGCCCTGCCTGGCCAGCCACACCCACACTGGAGGGTAGGCACAGCACATGCACACACGCACCTACACGTTTTCTGTTGAAATGAGCAGCCAGCCAAGCAAAAACAGCAGCAAAGACAGACAGGCAGCAGACTAAACAACAGCAGGCTGTATAAAGAAGTAACCTCCTCTGACGCAGCATCAGCAGCAACAACATACTTCAGACTGGGACCCTGTAAACAATCAAACATTCCACTTTTTAATTCTACTTTCAAAGACCTTATGCTTAGTTCAGTCAAAACACAGACAGGGTTTATATAACAGCTAGGCCTAAGTGTTTAGTTTGTTATTCACACAAATTAATTAGAGGAGTGGAGCCTGGTTTAACTGTGTGATGAACAAAAGTCTGAGCAAAGGAAAATAGCCAAAATGTTTAGAAAATGCAGCCTAAAATGGATGACTGCTGTAATTGAGAGATCTATCTTTATGATTGATGTGTCCAGTATGTGTCCTGTGGGTGAAAGTGTGATACAGTTACAGTATTATACTGTCACAATGACAGAGTATCGGGTTAATTTGCTGAGGTTGTTGTTGAGGTTCAAACACAGTCAACTCAGTCAAACATACTGAGCACTGGGTGTTCTTTTGTTCCAGCGCCTCATTTTCACCCATGTGACTGACTGACAATCCCTAACACACACACACACACACACACACACACACACACACACACACACACACACACACACACACACACACACACACACACACACACACACACACACACACACACACACACACACACACACACACACACACACACGAACAGTAAAACATCAAAATAATTAAAATCTCTCAAAAGAGAACAATGATGAGCATTCTTTCCCTTTCCATTATAGCTGCTATTGAAAAATAAGTCCTGATTTCTGTATCATGACAGAACAAATGGCCACAGTTCAGAGAGCTAATCAGGGGTTGTTAGAGGGGCAGACGATAAGAATGTCCACTCACTGTGTCAGGTTTTGCCCCAGAAACATTAAGAGTCATAAGACAACTACCTGCATCCCAACAGGCCAGCGAGACACAGAACAGTTATGGAAAATAAAGAGGGGATTTCGGGGAAAGGGGCGGCTTGTGTTCTGGACCTTGAGCAGTTAGGCAAATCAGAGTGATGATCTACGGCCCTCTAGTGTCCATCAGGGGACATTTCACCCTATAACCCCATGCCCTCAGAAAGTATTCACACCCCTTGATCTTTTCCCCATTTTGTAGTGTTACAATCTGAATTTAAAATGGTTTAAATTTAGATTTTTTTTCAGAAGCCTACACACAATACTCCATAATGTCAAAGTGTAATTATGTTTTAATTTTACAAATGACTTAAAAATGAAAAGCTGAAATGTCTTGAGTCAATAAGTATTCAACCCATTTGTTATGGCAAGCCTAAATAAGGTCAGGAGTACAAATTTGATAAAGAAGTCACATAAGTTGCATGGACTCACTTTGTGTACAATAATAGTGTTTAAAATTATTGGCTACCTCATCTCTGTACCCCACATATACAATTATCTGTAAGTGTCACGCCCTGATCTTTTTCACCTGCCTTTATGATTGTCTCCACCCATCTTCAGGTGTCACCTGTTTTCCCCATTAGTCACTGGGTATTTATTCCTGTGTTCTCTGTTCGTCTTGTCAAATCAACCAGCGTGTTTTTCCGTGCGCCTGCTTTTTCCTTATCTCTGTTTTTCTAGTCCTCCCAGTTTTGACCCTTGCCTGACCTGATTCTGAGCCCGCCTGCCTGACCATTTTGCCTGCCTTGACCTCGAGCCTGCCTGCCACTCTGTACCTCCTGGACTCTGACCTGATTTCTAATCTTTCGCCTGTCCATGACCTGTCTCTTGCCTGCCCCTTGGATTATAATAAATATCAGACACTCAAACCATCTGTCTCCCGTGTCTGCATCTGGGTCTCGCCCTGTATTGTTATAGTAAGGTCCGTCAGTCGAGTAGTGAATTTCAAACACTGATACAACCCCAAAGACCAGGGAGGTTTTCTAATGCCTCGCAAAGAAGGGCACCTACAGTGCCTTGCGAAAGTATTCGGCCCCCTTGAACTTTGCGACCTTTTGCCACATTTCAGGCTTCAAACATAAAGATATAAAACTGTATTTTTTGTGAAGAATCAACAACAAGTGGGACACAATCATGAAGTGGAACGACATTTATTGGATATTTCAAACTTTTTTAACAAATCAAAAACTGAAAAATTGGGCGTGCAAAATTATTCAGCCCCCTTAAGTTAATACTTTGTAGCGCCACCTTTTGCTGCGATTACAGCTGTAAGTCGCTTGGGGTATGTCTCTATCAGTTTTGCACATCGAGAGACTGACATTTTTTCCCATTCCTCCTTGCAAAACAGCTCGAGCTCAGTGAGGTTGGATGGAGAGCATTTGTGAACAGCAGTTTTCAGTTCTTTCCACAGATTCTCGATTGGATTCAGGTCTGGACTTTGACTTGGCCATTCTAACACCTGGATATGTTTATTTTTGAACCATTCCATTGTAGATTTTGCTTTGTTTTGGATCATTGTCTTGTTGGAAGACAAATCTCCGTCCCAGTCTCAGGTCTTTTGCAGACTCCATCAGGTTTTCTTCCAGAATGGTCCTGTATTTGGCTCCATCCATCTTCCCATCAATTTTAACCATCTTCCCTGTCCCTGCTGAAGAAAAGCAGGCCCAAACCATGATGCTGCCACCACCATGTTTGACAGTGGGGATGGTGTGTTCAGCTGTGTTGCTTTTACGCCAAACATAACGTTTTGCATTGTTGCCAAAAAGTTCAATTTTGGTTTCATCTGACCAGAGTACCTTCTTCCACATGTTTGGTGTGTCTCCCAGGTGGCTTGTGGCAAACTTTAAACAACACTTTTTATGGATATCTTTAAGAAATGGCTTTCTTCTTGCCACTCTTCTATAAAGGCCAGATTTGTGCAAAATACGACTGATTGTTGTCCTATGGACAGAGTCTCCCACCTCAGCTGTAGATCTCTGCAGTTCATCCAGAGTAATCATGGGCCTCTTGGCTGCATCTCTGATCAGTCTTCTCCTTGTATGAGCTGAAAGTTTAGAGGGACGGCCAGGTCTTGGTAGATTTGCAGTGGTCTGATACTCCTTCCATTTCAATATTATCGCTTGCACAGTGCTCCTTGGGATGTTTAAAGCTTGGGAAATCTTTTTGTATCCAAATCCGGCTTTAAACTTCTTCACAACAGTATCTCGGACCTGCCTGGTGTGTTCCTTGTTCTTCATGATGCTCTCTGCGCTTTTAACGGACCTCTGAGACTATCACAGTGCAGGTGCATTTATACGGAGACTTGATTACACACAGGTGGATAGTATTTATCATCATTAGTCATTTAGGTCAACATTGGATCATTCAGAGATCCTCACTGAACTTCTGGAGAGAGTTTGCTGCACTGAAAGTAAAGGGGCTGAATAATTTTGCACGCCCAATTTTTCAGTTTTTGATTTGTTAAAAAAGTTTGAAATATCCAATAAATGTTGTTCCACTTCATGATTGTGTCCCACTTGTTGTTGATTCTTCACAAAAAAATACAGTTTTATATCTTTATGTTTGAAGCATGAAATGTGGCAAAAGGTCGCAAAGTTCAAGGGGGCCAAATACTTTCGCAAGGCACTGTATTACAAAAAAATTAAAAAGCAGAAATTGAATATTTCCTTTGAGCATGGTGAAGTTATTAATTACACTTTAGATGGTGTGTACATACACACAGTCACTACAAAGATACAGGCGTCAGTTGCTGGAGAGGAAGGAAACCGCTTAGGGTTTTCCCAATGAGGCCAATGGTGACTTGAGGCCAAACAGTTACAGAGTTTTTAATTGCTGTGATAGGAGAAAACGGAGGATAGATCAACAACATTGTAGTTACTCCACAATACTAACCTAATTGACAGAGGGAAAAGGAAGCCTTTACAGAATAAAAATATTCCAAAACATGCATCCTGTTTGCAACAAGGCAGCAGTAATGTAATACTGCAAAAAAATTGGCAAAGCGATTAACTTTTTGTCCTGAATACAAAGTGTTACGTTTGGGGCAAATAAAACACGAGTACCACTCTCCATATTGTCAAGCATAGTGGTGGCTGCATCATGTTATGGGCATGCTTGTAATTGTTAAGGACTAGGGAGTTTTTCAGGAAAAAAAGAAACGGAATGGAGCTAAGCACAGGCTAAATCCTAGAGGAAAACTTGGTTCAGACACTGTTAAATTAATTCACCTTTCAGCAGGACAATAACCTAAAACACAAAGCATGCTCTCTCTAATTCTCTCTTTCTTTCTCTCTCTCGGAGGACCTGAGTCCTAGGACCATGCCTCAGGACTACCTGGCATAATGACTCCTTGCTGTCCCCAGTCCACCTGGCCGTGCTGCTGCTCCAGTTTCAACTGTTCTGCCTGCGGCTATGAAACCCTGACCTGTTCACCGGACGTGCTACCTGTCCCAGACCTGCTGTTTTCAACTCTCTAGAGACAGCAGGAGCGGTAGAGATACTCTTAATGATCGGCTATGAAAAGCCAACTGACATTTACTCCTGAGGTGCTGACTTGTTCTGTTATAATCTCCACCCCGCACATCCAGAAGAGGACTGGCCACCCCTCATAGCCTGGTTCCTCTCTAGGTTTCTTCCTAGGTTTTGGCCTTTCTAGGGAGTTTTTCCTAGCCACCGCTTCTACACCTGCATTGCTTGCTGTTTGGGGCTTTGGGCTGGGTTTGTGTACAGCACTTTGAGATATCAGCTGATGTAAGAAGGGCTATATAAATACATTTGATTTGATTTGATTTGAATACTTACAGTACCAGTTAAAAGTTTGGACACACCTACTCATTCAAGGGTTTTTCTTTATTTTTACTATTTTCTATATTGTAGAATAATAGTGAAGACATCAAAACTATGAAATAACACATAACCAAAGAAGTGTTAAACAAATCAAAATATATTTAATATTTGAGAAGCCACTATTTGCCTTGATGACAACAACTTTGCACACTCTTAGCATTCTCTCAACCAGCTTCACCTGGAATGCATTTCAATGAGAAGAAGAGACTTGCATGGGCCAAGAAACACAAGCAATGGACATTAGAACGGTAGAAATCTGTCCTTTGGTCTGATGAGTCCAAATTTGAGATTTTTGGTTCCAACCGCTGGGTCTTTGGGAGATGCAGAGTAGGTGAACAGATGATCTCCGCATGTGTGTTTCCCACCGTGAAGCATGGAGTAGGAGGTGTGATGGTGTTAGGGTATTTTGCTTGTGACACTGTCATTGATTTATCTAGAATTCAAGGCACACTTAACCAGCATGGCTACCACAGCATTCTGCAGCGATACGCCATCCCATCTGGTTTGCGCTTAGTGGGACTATCATTTGTTTTTCAACAGGACAATGACCCAACACACCTCCAAACTGTGTAAAGGCTATTTGATCAAGGAGAGTGATGGAGTTCTGCATCAGATGACCTGGCCTCCACAATCACCCAACCTTAACCCAATTGAGATGGTTTGGGATGAGTTGGACTGCAGAGTGAAGGAAAAGCAGCCAACAAGTGCTCAGTATATGTGGGAACTGCTTCAATACTGATGGAAAAACATTCCAGGTGAAGCTAGTTGAGAGGATGCCAAGAGTGTGCAAAGCTGTCATCAAGTCAAAGGGTAGCTACTTTGAAGAATCTAAAATCTGTTTTGATTTGTTTAACACTTTTTTGGTTACTACATAATTTCATATGTGTTATTTCATAGTTTTAACGTCTTCACTATTGCTCCTTACAATGCAGAAAATAGTAACAATAAAGAAAAACCCTTGAGTGTCCAAACTTTTGACCTGTACGTCACCGCACTGTGTGTGATTATTTCACACAGACAGGCGACTGAGCATATAAGAAGCCAACTACAATATTTGATAGGAAGCAGTGATATATCAGAATAATATTGATACTTGGCCATTCATTTACTCTATGTAGGAAGGACCCAGAGTTGAAATGTTATTTTCAGGTGGAAAATTGTTTTATAAGGTTAACAATAAAAGAGGAAGTAAAAGGGAACTGTGAGTGTGAGGTGCAATATCAACAATAGATGGGGTAAAGAGGTAAATCGAACTCGACCAAAACAATGGAATTGCCATGGAAACTTGTGGGGAAAAGGGCCATGGGGGAAAGATCTCAAATCTCCTCATTGCTCCCCAGCAAAAGTACCCTACATTTAGGCTACTGTTTACAGTGCATTCAGAAACTATTCAGACACCTTCCCTTTTCCCACATGTTGTAATGTTTTAGCCTTATTCTAAAATGTATTAAATACATAATACCCTGTAATGACAAAGCGAAAACAGGTTTAGAAAATGTTGCTAATTTATTACAAATAAAAAACAGAAATACCTTATTTACATAAGTATTCAGACCCTTTGCTATGAGACTCAAAACTGAGCTCAGGTGCATCCTGTTCCCATTGATCATCCTTGAGATGTTTCTACAAATTGATTGAGTCCACCTGTGGAAAATTCAATTGATTGGACATGATTTTGAAAGGCACACACACCTGTCAATATAAGGTCCCACAATTGACAGTGCATGTCAGAGCAAAAACCAAGCAATGAGGTCAAAATAATTGTCTGTAGAGCTCCGAGACATGATTGTGTCAAGGCTCAGGTCTGGGGAATGGTACCAAAAAATGTCTGCAGCATTGAAGGTCCCCAAGAACACAGTGGTCTCCATCATTTTTAAATGGAAGAAGTTTGAACCACCAAAACTCTTCCTACAGCTGGCCGCCCAACCAAGCTGAGCAATCGGGGGAGAAGGGCCTTGGTCAGGGAGGTGACCAAGAACCCGATGGTCACTCTGAAAGAGCTCCAGAGTTCCTCTGTGGAGATGTGAGAAACTTCCAGAAGGACAACCATCTCTGCAGCACTCCACCAATCAGGCCTTTATGGTAGCCTTGCCAGATGGAAGCAACTCTTCAGTAAAAGGCACATGAAGCCCGCTTGGAGTTTGCCAAAAGGCACCTAAAGGACTCTCAGACAATGAGAAACAAGATTCTATGGTCTGATGAAACCAAGATTGAACTCTTTGGCCTGAATGCCAAGTGTCACGTCTGGAGGAAACCTGGCACCATCCCTACGGTGAGGCATGGTGCTGGCAGCATCATGCTGTGACAATGTTTTTCAGCAGCAGGGACTGGGAGACTAGTGAGGATCGAGGGAAAGATGAACGTAGCAAATGAAAGAGAGATCCTGCTCCAGAGTGCTCAGGACCTCAGACTGGGGCAAAGGTTCACCTTCCAACAGGACAATGAACCTAGGCACACAGCCAAGACAACTCAGGAATGGCTTTCGGACAAGTCTCTGAATGTTCTTGAGTGACCCAGCCAGAGCCCGGACTTGAACCCGATCAAACATCTCTGGAGAGAAACCTGAAAATAGCTGTGCAGCGATGCTCCCCATCCAACCTGACAGAGCTTGAGAGGATCTGCAGGGAAGAATGGGAGAAACTACCCAAATAAAGGTGTGTCAAGTTTGTAGCGTAATCGCTGTAAAAGGTGCTTCAAAAAAGTACTGAGTAAAGGGTCTGAATACTTATGTAAATGTGATATTTCAGTTTTTTATATACATTTGCTCAATTTTCTACAAACCTGTTTTTGCTTTGTCATTATCGGGTATTGTGTGTTATATATGTGTTAGATTAATAAGGGGGGAAAATAATTTAATTAATATTAGAAAAAGGCTGTAACGTAACAAAATGTGGAAAAAGTCAAGGGGTCTGAATACCTTCTGAATGCACTGTCTCCATGTACTTCACACTGTTGAGGTAGAAATCGGAGTATAATGCTTGTATGGAAGTCAAATCCAACACATGTTCATGTCATCGTCACCAGTCAACTGAATTACAGTTAAAAACGATTTACCAACATCACCAATTTCTGTATGCTAGCTATGCTAACTAGCTTACAGTGGGGCAAAAAAGTATTTTGTCAGCCACCAATTGTGCAAGTTCTCCCACACTTCAACCATGACAGACAAAATGAGAAGAAAAAAATCCAGAAAATCACATTGTAGGATTTTCTATGAATTTATTTGCAAATTATGGTGGAAAATAAGTATTTGGTCAATAACAAAAGTTTATCTCAATACTTTGTTACATACCCTTTGTTGGCAATGACAGAGGTCAAACGTTTTCTGTAAGTCTTCACAAGGTTTTCACATACTGTTGCTGGTATTTTGGCCCATTCCTCCATGCAGATCTCCTCTAGAGCAGTGATGTTGTGGGGCTGTTGCTGGGCAACAGGGACTTTCAACTCCCTCCAAAGATTTTCTATGGGGTTGAGATCTGGAGACTGGCTAGGCCACTCCAGGACCTTGAAATGCTTCTTACGAAGACACTCCTTCGTTGCCCGGGCGGTGTGTTTGGGATCATTGTCATGCTGAAAGACCCAGCCACATTTCATCTTCAATGCCCTTGCTGATGGACGGAGGTTTTCACTCAAAATCTCACGATACATGGCCCCATTCATTCTTTCCTTTACACGGATCAGTCATCCTGGTCCCTTTGCAGAAAATTATGTTTCCACCCCCATGCTTCACAGTAGGTATGGTGTTCTTTGGATGCAACTCAGCATTCTTTGTCCTCCAAACACGACGAGTTGAGTTTTTACCAAAAAGTTATATTTTGGTTTCATCTGACCATATGATATTCTCCCAATCTTCTTCTGGATCATCCAAATGCTCTCTAGCAAACTTCAGACGGGCCTGGACATGTACTGGCTTAAGCAGGGGGACACGTCTGGCACTGAAGGATTTGAGTCCCTACGGCGTAGTGTGTTACTGATGGTAGGCTTTGTTACTTTGGTCCCAGCTCTCTGCAGGTCATTCACTAGGTCCCCCTGTGTGGTACTGGGATATTTGCTCACCGGGGCGATTTTTGACCCCACGGGGTGAGATCTTGCGTGGAGCCCCAGATTGAGGGAGATTATCAGTGGTCTTGTATGTCTTCCATTTCCTAATAATTGCTCCCACAGTTTATTTCTTCAAACCGAGCTGCTTACCTATTGCAGATTCAGTCTTCCCAGCCTGGTGCAGGTCTACAATTTTGTTTCTGGTGTCCTTTGACAGCTCTTTGGTCTTGGCCATAGTGGAGTTTGGAGTGTGACTGTTTGAGGTTGTGGACAGGTGTCTTTTATACCGATAACAAGTTCAAACAGGTGCCATTACTACAGGTAACGAGTGGAGGACAGAGGGCCTCTTAAAGAAGAAGTTACAGGTCTGTGAGAGCCAGAAATCTTGCTTGTTTGTAGGTGACCAAATACTTATTTTTCCACCATAATTTGCAAATAAATTCATAAAAAATCCTACAATGTGATTTTCTGGATTTTTTTCTCCTAATTTTGTCTGTCATAGTTGAAGTGTACCTATGATGAAAATTACAGGCCTCTCTCATCTTTTTAAGTGGGAGAACTTGCACAATTGGTGGCTGACTAAATACTTTTTTGCCCCACTGTATATGAACAGGAGTTGGCATTTAGCAGTCACTTCTTCTAATCCTGAAAACGTCAACATTTTATGCAGCGAAAACAGCCAAATATATCCAAATCAAACTTAAGTAATCACATTGTGGGTCTGTTACAACACATAAATCAAGACAGATTTGACAATTATCCACTTAGTTAGATCAGATTTGTTGAATGTGCGCCAATCTGGTCAATAGAACGGTCTGCATTCCATTGACTTTTTTACCGCATCTATCAA
Organism: Oncorhynchus mykiss; assembly: GCF_057628025.1. NCBI lineage: Eukaryota > Metazoa > Chordata > Actinopteri > Salmoniformes > Salmonidae > Oncorhynchus > Oncorhynchus mykiss. The sequence goes on from NC_143031.1 coordinate 30,608,750, forward strand.
ACCAAGCATGATAGAATGTTTGAATTTTGAATGTTTGTTGCTCAGAGTCAGTGTTGATTTAAAACCATTCTATTTCATTTCCATGGTGATTCTAAATCATACGAATACACTGATATTTGAATAAGATGATATCAGAATAGAACAACTTCAATGGAATGTTTAAGTTTAGAATGTTTAGTAGTTAGCCGTAAATGTTGATTGGAACTCCGTTTTGGTGGCAACAACCCCAGGACTACAAGTCTGATTTGCTTTTGCTATGATCGATCCAGTTTTAATGATTTTATTTTTTAGCCCTTTTTCTCCCCAATTTCGTGGTATCCAATTGGTAGTTACAGTCTTGTCTCATTGCTGCAACTCCCGTACGGACTCGGGAGAGCCGAAGGTCGAGAGTCGTGCGTCCTCCGAAACACAATCCAACCAAGCCAGCTGCACCAATGTGTCAGCGGAAACACCGTACACCTGGCGACCGTGTCAGCGTGCACTGCGCCCGGCCCGCCACAGGAGTCGCTAATGCGCGATGGGACAAGGACATCCCTGCCGGTCAAACCCTCCCCTAACCCGGACGACGCTGGGCCAATTGTGTGCCACCCCATCGGTCTCCCGGTCGCGGCCGGATGCGACAGAGCCTGGCCTCAAACCCAGAATCTCTAGTGGCAGAACTAGAACTGCGATACAGTGCCTTAGATCAATGCACCACTCGGGAGGCCACAGATCTTAATTTGAGCCAGTTTGCTATGGCAGGAATATAATCCTGCAGCAACAGAAAATTGAACCTTTATGTGGATTATAATTATTGGATTTTTTTATGTAGCGGTTGATACATTTTCCATTAGGGGAAATCAAGTCTGACATTTAAAGTGGAAATTACAAACTTTAGAAGCCTTTTTAAACCTTGAATACACTACAAAAGTGTGATCAAATTAAGATCCTACATCTGTATATCCAGCAATATGTACAGGCTGGACCATGAATGGCATGCATAGCACAGATGGAGGCAAACGGCCCGGGTCTCTGTCAGTGCGAGCCGTACTGGACGTATCAGCTCAGACACATGGCTATGATCCTTGAGCACAGCTAGCACCTCCCTGAGCAGAAGCAGAGGCGCCTGGTCGACTTGTACAAGGAGGTGAGGCACAGGTTTCTCTTTTACAGAGTGACAGTGAAAGAGACCCTAGATAGACTCATACAAGAAGAGAGGAGAAAGGCTTGGGTGTGAGTTCTAAAACCAGTGGCTCTTTTCTAATGAAGTAATGTGAATGCACTGTACCCATGTTGAATTACATTGTTGTAGTAGTAGTAGTAGTAGTAGTAGTAGTAGTAGTAGTAGTAGTAGTAGTAGTAGTAGTAGATAAGATTAGATAAAATGCGATAAGTTAAGTTGTTATTTTACTATGAATACATTGCATAAATAATACATTTGAATTTAACCATAAACAATTATTATGAGTCTTGTGTGTGTGGTCTGAGTGTACTGATCTATTTTTAAAACTGTACCTTTATTTAGGCAAGTCAGTTAAGAACAAATTCTTATTTACAATGACGGCCAGGGAACAGCAGGTTAACTGCCTTGTTCAGGGGCAGAACGACAGTTTTTTCCTTGGCAGCTCGGGGATTTGATTCAACAACCTTTCGGTTACTGGCCCAAAACTCTAACCACTAGGCTAACTGCCAGCCCTATCGTCTATGGTCCCCTACCTGAGAGGCTGCGAGGTCTCGCGTCGGCCAGGTCAGAGATGGCCCCTGTAGTGACAGTCTTCTTCATTCGGGAGCCTGTGGCTACTGCCCCCAGGGCAGGCTTGGCCAGGGTGTCATCACTACTGGCTCTCTTCAGCTATAAGACACACATACAACATACAGTCTGTGAGGACAGACACTGGGAGACGAGAAGCAAGTACAGGGAGTGAAGATTTAATGGACAAAAGGACATATAACAAAACAAGAACAGCGTCTGGACGGGGGAACAAAACGACACTAATGTAGACACGGGGAAGAAACTGAGGAAGTGACAAATATAGAGGAGGCAATATATCAATAAAGTAATAGACTCCAGGTGAGTCCCATGAAGCGCTGAGGCGCGTAACAATTTTTTATTTCACCTTTATTTAACCAGGTAAGCTAGTTGAGAACAAGTTCTCATTTGCAACTGCGACCTGGCCAAGATAAAGCATAGCAGTTCGACACATACAACAACACAGAGTTACACATGGAATGAACAAAACATACAGTCAATAATACAGTAGAAAAAAAATAAAACAAAGTCTATTTACAGTGAGTGCAAATAAGGTCAAATAAGGGAGTTAAGGCAATAAATAGGCCATGGTGGCGAAGTAATTACAATACGGCAATTAAACACTGGAATGGTAGATGTGCAAAAGATGGATGTGCAAGTAGAGATACTGTGGTGCAAAAGGAGCTAAATAAATAAATACAGTATGGGAATGAGGTAGATAGATGGGCTGTATACAGATGGGCTATGAACAGGTGCAGTGATCTGTGAGCTGCTCTGACAGCTGGTTCTTAAAGCTAGTGAGGGAGATGAGAATCTCCAGCTTCAGTGATTTTTGCAGTTCGTTCCAGTCAGTGGCAGCAGAGAACTGGAAGGAAAGGTGACCAAAGGAGGAATTGGCTTTGGGGGTGACCAGTGAGATATACCTGCTGGAGCGTGTGCTACGAGTGGGTGCTGCTGTGGTGACCAGAGAGCTGAGATAAGGCGGGGCTTTACCTAGCAGAGACTTGTAGACAACCTGTAGCCAGTGGGTTTGGCGACGAGTATGAAGCGAGGGCCAGCCAACGAGAGCGTACAGGTCGCAGTGGTGGGTAGTATATGGGGCTTTGGTGACAAAACGGATGGCATTGTGATAGACTACATCCAGTTTGCTGAGTAGAGTGTTGGAGGCTATTTTATAGATGACATCGCCAAAGTCAAGGATCGGTAGGATGGTCAGTTTTATGAGGGTATGTTTGGCAGCATGAGTGAAGATGACAGGTGTGCGTAAGGATGGGCTGCCTGGTGCCCTCGAGCGCCATAGAGGAGGAGCGGGCTTGACACAGTCAGGGATTAGGAAACCACAGATTACCTTACCAATTGGAAAACTACTAGTAAACTACTCAATCTACTAGTATGAAATTGTAATAGCACTCATACTGTACTATAGTGAGATATGTTGTCAGTCTATGCTTTGTGACACCCAACCGAGGTCAGAGTGTCTGCAGGAGATGCAGAGGTAGATTAATGCAATTGAACATTATCAATTATCCAAATGAACAGAGTGGCTCTTAGACAAAGTAAAGGGGTGGTAACTTCCCCCATCTCCCTCCCACCTGTCCCACTTGCAACCTCCCACCATTCATTAAGGAGATGTTGGGTGTGTTCAGTGGTGTGAAGTTACTCTCCTGTCTGGTATAACTCACCCTGCTGAGGCGCAGGTCTGTGGCCAGGGTGTTGGAGGACCTGGATGTCTTGATGCCTGTAGCTGTGGTGGAAGTGGTGGTAGAGAGGGCGAGGGAGACTTGCTTGGCCCTCTCTTGAAGCCCTGGCTTGGGTAGCCCCACCTTGGCGGAACCCCCTTTCAGCATGGCTCTGTCTGCTATACCTGCAGCCTACGAGAGAGAGAGAGAACAGGGTATACATTTTATTATGGATACATGGGTATGACAAAAAATGCTTCAGTCATTATGACCTCTGCTGGTTTAAATTAAATCATTTCATTATGGGTTTACTCTATTTAGCCTATTTCAATAAAAACTATTAAATATGGCCCTCAGTAGTAGACATAGAATTCCAGATCCACATCAAAATAATGTGCAGGAAAATATGTACAGGAAAAGAGTCCTACATCTAATCAAGTAGACCTTGGGTACATTTGGTAAAGTTGTAAAGAGAAAGGGCCTTTGTATCTGAGAGAAGAGAGAGTCCAGAGTGAAGGGATGGTTAGAGGATATGGTGCTGCCACTGATGGCATATCAGCCTGTGCTATGACATACAAGACACAAGTCAACAGTAGGTAGTCTGAGCAGAGTGAGAGGGCAGCCGAGGAAGTGAGACTATCACAGCTGGTCAGGACACTTCCTGTTACAGAACTGAGAAAACACAGCCTCCTGTCAGATATCCTCCAATCAGATATCCTTCGACACCACTGGGACTGGGAAATCAAATGTAACACAACACACCCAGATCACAGCACACTAGTTGGTGGTAGGTGGTTTGGATTCACTTAACTAGGGGAATACGCAAATTGGAATTCAATCATATAACATCTCATTTTGAAGCACAAAAAAAGTAAATAATACAATACCATCCCTGACATACCTTAAGAGAACATTTTGACATTCGCCATATGGTTAGTGAGAAAGTCCACATTGCAAATGTACGGTCCCTTACTAGACGTCCGACCAAAGTTTCTAAAATTCGCGGACGGCGTCGGGCCGTGCAGCAGGGCCGGATCTTCCAGGAAGTCATCAAACGAACTCTCTCGGACATCCGGTTTCCGTTTTATAAAATGTTCAATTTATTTAAATTTTTCCGCTCTCCCGGTAAATCCCACAAGAGGGCGAATGGAATCCTATTGCAAATGCACAAAACATCACCAATCACAACGTGGCCTTATCTCCTAAACGGAAAAGATTTCGAAGACGAAACTTGGTGAGCATAGGTTTGGCATAATGGGCAGTTGGCCCCGAACAAGATGGCGTCTAGGCCTCAACGGTTTTTGAGTTATGGCCATTTTTCTGGGATTAAAGGTAAAAAATGAAAATAGAGCAATAATTTTTCCGCTTCACGTCAAAGTAAATGAACCTATGGTGTCAATAAAAAAGAACCAGCCATTTATCTATCGTAATTTAAGAGAAATCGTACAATGTAAAAAGTTACAAATCCAGTTGCAGCGTGTTCAGACTAATCTTTTTGAATTGTGTTTCCAAGCTATGCGAGATTTCTGTGATTTTCTGAAATAACACACACATTCAAACCTCTGCAAATAAGTCAGTTCTTAACATAAAGACTTAAAACTCCATATTCTATAAGTGCCTACCCCAAGGAGGATATGTGTTCACTTTCAGCTTCCTGTGTAAACCGGAAGTGCCTTAAAACGGTGTCATAGGTGCTGTTTCGAAGGGTTAAAAAGGTCTGATCTTTTCAAAACTTCACATGTGTTATTAGGCAACCCTCATGAACTGTAAATCAGTCATTTCTCCCAACAGATGTCAAAGAAAAGCTCTCTCTCTCTCTCTCTCTCTCTCTCTCTCTCTCACACACACACACACACACACACACACACACACACACACACACACACACACACACACACACACACACAGCAAGGATGGAGTGACAAAGTGCGGTGCTTAAAGACACTCAGAGCCTGCAATGGCATTACCATAATCTCTAGGCTGTGCCGATGTAGCCGATGTGAAATTGCTAGCTAGTTAGCGGTGGTGCGCGCTAGTGGCGTTTCAATCGGTGACGTCACTTGCTCTGAGACCTTGAAGTAGGGGTTCCCCTTGCTCTGCAAGGGTCGCGGCTTTTGTGGAGCGATGGGTAACGATGCTTTGAGGGTGACTGTTGATGTGTGCAGAGTGTCCCTAGTTTGCGCCCAGGTCGGGGCGAGGGGACGGACGTAAAGTCTATACTGTTATATTGATGCTGTTGACCCGGATCACTGGTTGCGGCGGAAAGAGGAGGAGGTAAAAAGGGGGGTGAGTGTAGCCGATGTGAAATTGCTAGCTAGTTAGCGGTGGTGCGCGCTAGTGGCGTTTCAATCGGTGACGTCACTTGCTCTGAGACCTTGAAGTAGTGGTTCCCCTTGCTCTGCAAGGGCCGCGGCTTTTGTGGAGCGATGGGTAACGATGCTTCGAGGGTGACTGTTGACGTGTGCAGAGCGTCCCTGGTTGGACGCGAACCTATACTGTTACACCGAGTTCAACAAGATGCCCCGCTAGACCGTAGCTTGCTCGGTCTGAGCTCATAATGAAGCCTGGCCCTAAATTGCAGGTGCTTTTGGGTGACAGTGAGAGAACCGTTAGGGTGAGAAGCACAATTTGACCTCAGGTACGTTCCTGAGGTCCTCCCGATCTGTGCAAGCCTAACCTTGACCATGTGGCATTAACCCTTAACAGTAAATCAGGGTTTTTTGATCTCACAGATTACAGTGGTTAAAGTGGAAGTGGTTAAAATCACACTAAAAGTGTTTTTCCATACCCAACCTGATGTTTGATAGAAATAGTGCATTCAACCCTGTGTGGTGCGTAGAGACAGACAGAGCCTGCAATAGTTACCTTTGTTCGAACTATTAAAGAACCGTCAGACCTAGAGGTCTGAAACTTTAGAAACATGTTCTACAGCTCAGGTCGATAGTGCGTGATGAGTTATGTGGCTCTAGAAGGTTCCTTCATGGAGAAACAGCCTCGTACATTTGCAATGACTTCAATTCATTTTGACCATTACGAAAATGACGACATTTAGCAAAGTCCCAGAGTTGCAAGACTAGGTCCATTGAAACCGGCTCGGCCCATAGAGACGGACCCCAACGTTTCTGTCAGATAGCTCATTCAAGGACCCCATAGCAAGGCATGGAAAAAAGTGGATTTTCAGCACCAATTATCAAGCCGAAACTTGGGATTCGGGGTCGCCTCAGCTAGGCCTACATATAATGATAGAACTGGACCTGCAGCTAGAACATAACTATGTGTTTTATGGTTTTATTATGGTTTGAACAGAAGGCACTGTGAATTTTGGGCCTGCTCTGAAATATGCGATAGTTTGCTTCTAAACGAGTTCGAAAAAGTGGGTGTGGTGTCAGTTTGCATCAGTTTGGTGTCAGAATGCACAGTGCATTTGCAATATGATTCAACAGGGAAAAAACATCACCAAATGGACATGATGAAATCAACACAACGAGTGATGGAGAGGAACCACTTTCACTGCCCGACCATCCCGAGTTCATCAGGCCAGTCAATTTTGCATTTCTGCAGTATTTTTGAGCATGATAAATTCGTGATGGTAAATGCACATTGAAACATACTGCAAATGCACAGCCGTGCACATAGTGATTGGAACGGGTTACCAGGAGCACATTTTTAAATGGTTTGTAATGCCATTAAGGGGTAGCAAGGGGTCCACGGCTGGGTAGGGAGCACCCCCCACCCGTGCCCATCCAATAGGGGGCGCCCCACTCTTTACTGTAATGACCTGTACCACTGTTCGCTGTGGAACTGACTCATTGATTTGAACCAAGGTGGGGAGGTGAGGTCTCAGAGAAGGGTATCCCAATCATTACTGACTAACACGCACGCATAACACACTCACACAATGTTAGAGTGAGTGTGCCTGTGAACGGAGATACCCGACACTTTGGTGTCCTCCATCAATAAAAGGGGTCGGCTGAGTGCAGACATCCCCCTCCCCCACTCTCTGATCTAAATTATTATAATTCTTGCAGCATTTTCCTCAGCGTTTACCCTACTTACTGCAGCACACAGTATAGACCTCAAGTTAACATTTACATTGGAAGAAGTCCCATTTAGAATCAAATCGAGTGGTTCTCCGAGGTACTTAAACCCTACAATGAACTAAATAGCTGGATAATATAAATAAATTGCTGGATGGATGTGTTCTTCAAACATTAACAATTAGTCTACCTCTAACGCTGCAAGGCATATAGCACATTTAACGTGACATTGTACAAGCAGCCCACATCCTATTTTAGCCCAGTCTTTCGCACAACCTCCAGGGGTGTATAATGACAGGCAGCCTGAGCAGGAATTAAACAAGCTGGCTTCACAGCAAAACCATCTACCCAGATCTGAGTTCAAATGGTATTTTAAATCTTTCAAATAGTTTGAGCTGTTCTAGAGTTCCAGGTGGGTGGGTGTTTGCACTTTTGGGACTTTTCCCTTAGTTCCATTACGCAGGGAAAGTTAAATCATGTGCACCTAAAGTTTTTCATAGACCTCAAATACTATTTGACTCCTTTGAACCCAGGTCTGCTGATTGATAGAAGGTGGTTGTCTCCTTAGAAAAGTTCCCACTGCTACCTTTTTATAACATCGAACTGTAATTAGAGAAAGCCTGCAGGTCCTTACAGCCTTATCTGATTATCTGTGCACTGTGCGTGCGTGTGTGTGTGTGTGTGTGTGTGTGGCCCGTCATATGATGTTGCTGTAGGGCCCAATATCATCCATCCTCACTGGCAGACAAGTCTGGTAATGTACCTCAGCTAGATAGGCCTAACCATTGTCACATGTATAAATCATATCCAGGTTAGTAAAACATGTTCAATGTTTCTAGGACATGTTCGGGAACTCCAAGATGAGGAAGTGAGATCAAATTGAGGAAAAGCTAAGAGCTGCTTTTAAATGTGAAAAGGTGAAATTGAGAAATGGCAGAAATTGAGGAAGCAAACACTGAGGTAATGTCTATTGAATAGTCACAACGAGTTAGCCTATCTTCACAGAGAAAGACTTATCAGCTAAGATGTTTTAAAAGTACTTCACTATGTGTAAAACTCCCTATGAAAACACTGACCTTGTCTCTGTAGTACCCTGACAGACACATGGGCCTAATTTGTTTTCACCTTCATAGTAGCGCATGACTCAAGGTTTAGTTTTCCTACTGCCGGGACACAGTTATGTAAAGACAACCTTTATCGTTCCTCAGCAGAGACAGAAGGACAATTAGGCCTACTACACTGGGAGTGTGTCCGACATCAAAATGACCTAATTACAACAAACCTAATGTTATAGAAAGAGATCGAGAGGGAGAGATAAAGAGCGAGAGAGAGCAAGAGGCATTTTACAAAATGTAATAGTCTTCCTGATGACAGTGGTTTTCCCTAATTTTGCTTCAAACATTTTCAAAAAACATACAATATTTCTCAGGAAATATGAGTAATGTAGCTAAATGGGTTTATGGGAAAGCTAGGCTAAATATGGCATTTGGTCAGCAGCATACCCACAAATTAAAAAGTACAATATGATTTATAGTTACCAAAGCCACTGCCCTAACTATTGGGTTGTTCTTCCCTAATTACATTGGCTATGACAGCTAGGCGATGTAAAGACATTACAAATACAGAGATCTTATGGGGTTTTCTGTTGCAATACTTAGACATACGTAGGATCATAATTTGAGCCATTTTGATATAGCATGAAAATAATCCTGTAGCAACAGGAAATGTGAAATATTATGTGGATTATAATTAACAGACATTTTTTGTAGGAGTTGATATATTTTTTGTTTAGGAAAATCAAGTCTGACATTTTAAAATGGAAATTACAAACTTTAGAAGGCTTTTTAACCTTGAATACACTGCACGTTTGTGTGTGATCAAATTAAGATCCTACATCTGTTGGGCTAACAACACTCCAAAAGGCTGCTGAGTTTAGATAAGTAATGCTTGTGCCAACGAACATTTCTTATCAGTTTGGGATTAAGATGTGAGTGAAACACTTCTGAGACATCCTTTAATTCAGGGATGAGCAACAGGCAAGTAAACTGTATCAGTTCTCTATATCTGACAAGTAGTATGGAACTGCAGTTCGGAGTATTGTTTCTTCATCATAATGTAAGCTAATGTATTCTCAGTGAATTTGGTGATGTTTTTTTCCCCTGTTCATAAAAAAATATTATTTGAAGTTGTTAGGTTTATCTCCTATCCTACATCCTGATATTACCAGGTTCTAACTGTTTCTGTTCCTGCTATTCTGTGATACATGTTTTAATGATAAAAGGATAGTTCACCCAATAGCTGGAACAGCACCATCTAGTGGTCAGCATTTAGTAATATCAGGATGTAGGACGGGACATATTAATTACTAATTTCACTGAACAGGGGAAAAACATCACCAAATTCACTGGGAATACATGACATAGAATAAAGAAACAATACTCCAATCCGCAGCTCCATACTACTTGTCAAACATAGACAACTGATACTATATACTCTATATACTTGTTGTTGGGGTGGGATTGGTGTGGTGTATGGGGGGAGGTCCGTGGGTGGCTTTTGACCATTTTTCAGGATTCCTCATGTCTAGATCTTAGTTCTATATTTATTGAATATTATATGAATCACATTAAAATGACCAATTTGGGTGCAATAAATTAGATTAATTTCTCAGAGATCAAATTGTACTTAAACAAAACAATATGCAGGAATGCTAATGTTATCTGTTTCTAACAATATAAACGATTTCAGAACAATCTGAGATGGTGGGTGTCGAAATCCCCTTTCTTGTGCTTTTGGGGTGGAACAACCCACCAGGAATTCAACAGAAAATGTGTTTAATTTAGGAAATCTGTTCACCAAAGAGACATGCGATCATGTCTCTATGTAATCAAGGTATGGAATTATCGTTATTTTAGAATTACAATCTCTTTTTGGACTTAGTTGTGCTCAAATTGCAGTGTCCACGTTATTATCCCCCCAACCAACAGCTCCGCCAAAAATTGTCCCACGGCTGAACCTAGTTGCCTTCTCCTGAAGGGGAGACAACAAACTGTTTGGATAACATAGCTAGGCTATCCTTTGAACAACACACATTCAGTGAGTTACAACGATCAAACCAACACTTCTGATCTCACATTCAAAAGCAAGTTACCCTATGAAATAAGTCTACAAAAAGCTTAACTTCAAACGTTTTAGAGTCTATAATGTCAAACAGTGGGAGACCTCCCTCCATAAACTGTGTGCTGATCTCAAAGGGAAGGTACAGTAAAACAGGTTATGTTGGCGGGCTTCCAGTACTGTCTCTCTACCCAGTCCAGGCTCAGTGTCTCTGTCTTTATCTGAGGGAGCAGATGTGCACAATTAGCCTAACGCTAGCTGAACATACTGTAGCTAACATTGGTGTGAAGGAACCTGATTCATTCCCTTAGCATCATCCACCACCACAGTAAGAACATGAGCAAGGGGCTCCTGAGTCCTTGCTGGTCTCAATTTGGCAGTTGGTTGGAGAAAGGATGTTGGGTTGAATATTGCACTGCTTCATCGCATCCTCTGATATGTGCTCCGCTATGCAGCACTCAACATGCTCAGCACTGACACAAATAGCCTTCATTTCTCAGAACAAGAATAGACTGATGAGTTTCAGGAGAAAGTGCTTTGTTTCTGGCCATTTTGAGTCTGTAATCGAACCCACAAATGCTGATGCTCCAGATACTCAACTAGTCTAAAGAAGGCCAGTTTTATTGCTTCTTTAATCATAGCAACCGTTTTCACCTGTGCTAACATAATTGCAAAAGGGTTTTCTAATGATCAATTAGCCTTTTAAAATGATCAACTTGGATTAGCTAACACAACGTGCCATTAGAACACAGGAGTGATGGTTGCTGAAAATGGGCCTCTGTACGCCTATGTAGATGTTCCATTTAAAAAATCAGCTGTTTCCAGCTACAATAGTCATTTACAACATAAACAATGTCTACACTGTATTTCTGATCAATTTGATGTTATTTTAATGGACAAGAAATGTGCTTTTCTTTCAACAACAAGGACATTTCTAAGTGACCCCAAACCTTTGAGCGGTAGTGTAGATGTACACGGAGGGCGAATGTTAGTGGTATGCATGTCAATCTCTCCTGGCTCAAAGTTGAGGAGAGACAGATCGCATCACTTTTGGTCTTTGTGCGAAGTGTTGATATGTTAAAGGTACTGAACTGTCTGTTCAAACAGTTGTCACACAGTGCAGACACTCATCCGTACAACACAAGACATGCAACCAGAGGTCTCTTCACAGTCCCCAGGTCCAACAGGGGCTGGGAAACACACAGTATTAAATAGATCCATGACTACATGGAACTCGCTGCTACCCCAGGTAGCTCAAGCTAGCAATAAAACCAGATAAAAAAACCTAGGTAAAAGAACACCTTAGAGCATCACAAGGACTGTGAAGAGACATTTTTATATATTTTGTATTATGCATTTGAATTGTATTATGTAGTGGTATGTATATTATGTATTTTATTTGTTGTGTTCTGTTTTCTCTTTGGACCCCAGGAAGAGTAGCCGCTGCCTTAGTCTTTAAATAATGTAGTCTTTTAAATAACCCAGGGTCCAAAGGAGAGGTACTGCTGGAGAACTATGACAAACATCATTAGTATTATAGCAGTGACTTCAGATACATTTTTTTACTGTTGGAATGTTAAAAGATCTGTGGATATTTGTTCTATAACAGATTTAGTGATATGGTCATAAAAAACATACATTTTCAAGTTCAACGGTTTCCTACAACTTTTCTCAAGCCTCAAATGACTTCAAAGTTTCCTGTTCGAAGCCTCCAATGCTCTGAGTTTCCCATGCCCCTGTAAGATCTCTAAAACATTGCTCAAAACAGTAACACTTAGGCTAGGGCTAGGCAGAGGGAGAGAAGAAGTGTACTCACAGAAACAAAACGCACTGGTCTTGAGCAGCCTCACGCACAAAGTGTTTTGATGACTCCTTCCCAGAAACTGACCCTGCCCTGTAAACAGTACCTCCCACTATAGAGGCACTGACTACAGACAGAGTTGAGTTGGACAGACTACACACAAAGCACTGCGACTAGAGGGCAATGCGACAGCCAGACCTCTGGTTCAGAGAGGCACTGAGAAAGAGCAGCAGGGCCAAGAGCAGTTCAGCTGCCTTCACATACACGGATCAAGACACGGAAGCAGCCTGCCCCTGTGCTGGCTATGTGTGGCTGCCTCCCTCCCTCCCTCCCTCCCTCCCTCTCTCTCTCTCCCGCACACACACACACACACACACACACACACACACACACACACACACACACACACACACACACACACACACACACACACACACACACACACACACACACACACACACACAGAGAGAGAGAGAGATGGTCTAGCCACGAGGAAGTCTCCCTCCCTACTTTGACTATTTTTCCAGGCTGAGGTACAGACGGTGGGAGAGGAGACAGGAGACAGATGTTATTTTATTTCACATGATCATGTAAGATATTTGCTAACTTTAATATTCAGCATTTTGTCACAAATTATTTTTGAAATTGATTACGGCATGTCTCATTGCTTTCTTTGTATCCTGTGCTTTGGTTCCCTCCCCTCAGGACACTGTAGCTTGTCATTTAATTCCAGATACCTTAGGCTTAGATCATGTGTAGGAGAGATTGTAGAGGACACAACCACCCCATTGTATGGTTATATCACTTTAGAGAACTGAGTCTGTGTTGAGTTACTTCAGTAAGATGTGTTCTTCTTTTAGTCATGTCTTTGACTATACCACTATTTTTTTAATCAAAAGTGGCAGATGCCTTTTGGTGGACAACATTTCTCACTTCCAAATGTCCTGGCTGTGTTGAAGTGAAGTCCAAACACTAGGATAACACTGACAAAGCTCATCTTTGTCTCATTGGAAAATAGCTTTAGCTTCAGTAGAGAAGAGGGAGGGCTGAGGGTTGAACATTTGTGGTGGGGCCCACATTTTACACATTTTCCAAATGTTCAAATTTGAAACGGTCAACCTATGACATGCCAAGGCCATAGAAAATGTGGGTAATAATAAGCTGGAGAATATTGCTGCACTGGGTTGTGATGCGAAAAGCTCAAGATTTTTGTGAGTGGTAAAATAGGAAACCCTGACCACACCCCTGTACTGCACTGTACAATACCACACAAAAGGTTGTTTTAAAGGCTGGCTAATGAGCAGAGCAGGTTAGAGGCCCCACATCCTGTTTGACACCACACACAGAAACACACATTCAGATTTAGAGCCGGATTAAGCCGGTAGTAGGAAGCTCTCTCATCCATTTATATGCAGCTGATACAGTCTTATACTCAGCCCCTCCCCAGATTTTATTTTAAAAGCTAAACATACAACACGCGTTTGCCAGTCACATTCTGTAAAAGGCCTCCACTTTTCAGTTTGCTGCAGCTAGCGACTGGAATGAGCTGCAACAAACACTCAAACGGTACAGTTTTGTCTCCATCTCTACATTGAAAGGCTCAATAATGGACAGTCATACTGACACTTGTGTCTGCTTTGTATGATGTAATGTTGTCTGTACCTTTTTCCCTTCGTGCTGTTGTCTGTCCCTAACAATGTTTGTGCTGCTACCATGTTGTGCTGCTGCCTGTTGTGTTGTGAAGCACACCTGACTCAACTTGGCAACTAATCATCAGGCCCTCAATAAGTAGAATCAGGTGTTTTTTGTCCTGGGCTACAACAAAAATGTGTGCTGTTGGGGGTCCTCGAGGACTGGAGTTGGGAACCACTGTCATACAATATTGAGATTTTTACCAAGTAGACAACTGACTCACAAGTCACATTGGTAATCCGTGTCATCGGGCAACCACTATGGATTTACTACTGATTTACAGTAGTCATTAGTGAGGCCACGAGTCTGACAATAACAATGACCATAGGAAAAGATGCTCTCCCTGTTCACCCACGACTGCGTGGCCATGCACGACTCCAACACCATCATCAAGTTTGCTGACGACACAACGGTGGTAGGCCTGATCACCAAGGGCGATGAGACAGCCTACAAGTAGGAGGTCAGAGACTTAGCAGTATAGTGCCAGGATAACAACCTCTCTCTCAACGTCAATAAGACTAAGGAGCTGATCGTGGACTACAGGAGAAAGAGGGGAGAGTATTTACCCTGACAGGGCTGCAGTGAAGCGGATTGAGAGATTCAAGTTGGCGTCCACATCACTAAGGACTTAACTTGGTCCACACAGTCGTGAAGAGGGCACGACAACACCTCTTCCACCCCAGGAGGCTGAAAAGATCCTCAAAAAGTTCTACAGCTGCACCATCGAGAGCATCTTGACTGGCTGCATTACCGCTTGATATGGCAAATGCACCGCCCTCAACCACAAAGCGCTACAGAGGGTGGTGGGACAGTCGAGTACATCATTGGTGCCGAGCTCCCTGCCATCCACGATCTCTATATCAGGCTGTGCCAGAGAAAGACCTGAAAATAGTCAAAGACTCTCGTCACCCAAACCATAGACTGTTCACTCTGCTACCGTCCGACAAAAAGTACAGGAGCATCGGCTCTCGGTCCAACAGGCTTCTATCCCCAAGCCATAAGACTCTGGGCTCCCAAGCGGCGCAGCGGTCTAAGGCACTGCATCTCAGTGCTTGAGGAGTCACTACAGACACCATGGTTTGATTTCAGGCAGGTTCACAACCGGCTGTGATTGGGAGTCCCATAGGGCGGCGCACAATTGGCCAGGTGTCGTCCGGGTTTGGTCGGTGTAGGCTGTCATTGTAAATAAGAATCTGTTCTTAACTGACTTGCCTAGTTTTAAAAAATATATATTAAAAAAGACTGCTAAATAGCTAATTCAATGGTTACCAGGACTATCTGCACTGACCTTATCTTGCACTGACTATGCACACAATACTATACAGTGAGCTCAAAGTACAGTTACAATAATACATTTTTTTTTATCTCTGTACTCCAGCACTTTGGATTAGATTTTATTTTTTTCATCCATATCAGGTGAACTGTTAAGAAATGGGACACAGTCCAGGTCATTAGCAATCATTTTTTTTTATTTTTTATAAAATTGGTGTGGCCAAATCATGTGCCAGTGCCACCAGTGAAAGTTAGAGTAGAACCCTGAATCATCTTGGAAAATAGAGGAATATTCTCTCTTTGTAAACTCATTGAGAGTATTCTCTTCCCTCCAAGGAAAAATGTGTGAAATGTATGTTGCCTTATCCCTCTTGCCACATTTGACTGACCTCAAATCATATCGAATTATTGACTAACACTATAAAAATTGAAGGAGGAAAAATGTACACAGATGCAGAGGCTATTTGTGCATGGGCAGGATTGCCCTACCAAGTACCAACTAGGGCAGTTCAGCAAACACACAAAGCGAAAGACTGTGAAAAACTTGTCCCTGTGAAACACTTGCATGAATGGATCAAAGTAAAAAAAATATATAATAATATTTATTCAATGGAGGGATTCTCCACTGTCCTCATATGACTCATTCTAACATAAGTTTTTTTCAACGCCAAACAATAATAGCTTCCTATTGATGCTGAGAAGAAGAGGATAAGACGCCAAGGTAGCTGATCTGCACCCAGCTCTTCTGTCCCTCTTTCACCTCCATTCTCCATCGGTGACCATGGGCCCAGGAGGCTAGCCTGGCCTGGCCTGGTCCCAGATCTCAAACTGTAACGCAAATGCATATGTTAGCAAGACAGCACAAACAGATCTGGGACCAGGCTACCAAGTGGCTGCCTGGCTCCCACACAGGAAAAAGGCCATCAGCTACTGAGTCGCTGTACAGATGGAATCACCTTAGTCTGGCAGCAGGGCAGTGCTTCTGGCCCTGGGCTCCCATAAACGTAGCTTTAAAACATAACCAACATCTGCACCTCATTGGGGATCTCTCTCTTATTACAGCTGCTTCATCTGTAGCTACTTGCAACCACTGACTAACAGACCATGTCTTTTCTTTCACAGCTGCTGATGTTACATTACGCTACATCCCATTATATTACAGCAAACAGGTCTGCTACAGCCTAGTCCAAGGGCAGGCAACCCTTGTCCTGGAGTAGCATTCACAACTCTAAATTGTCTTCATCAGGCTTCCCTAAGCTGAAAACATTGTGTAGAGAATGTTTTGGAGTCTGTGAAAGCTTACGGTATACCATCTTAGGGACATCTGTGTGTATGGGAACTTCAACTACCACTGTCAGAGTCTAAATACAGGCATACAATAAACCCATTTCCCTGCTGCGTCATGAAAAGTTTCACGTGCAGAAAAATCAGTGGATACGATCACATGCAATCAAATGCAGCTCGTGAACGTTAACAAACAGGTAATCAGATGGTTATACATTGGTCTACAACATTGCAGATGTCATCAGATGATTGATTACCTAGCAAGCCAGAGAGGCCAGGTAAAATACCACAAATAGAGAGATAAAGCCAGAAAAATATATTTGTGGAACATAGCTATAGCCATCAGTCTTGCATGTTTTCATGGTCATCACTCACTCACTCACTGTTAAAGATGCACTATGTAGAAATTTCCTGGTTGCTAAAATTGAAATAGTTTGCTTTATTTCAGTTTATGTGGCGAAACAAGCAAATATAGTGTCGAGAATCTAAACCGCTGTGAAATATATTTTTATAACCAAAAATATCGTATTTTCAGCTGTTTGAAGCTGGTGTACAAAACCGAAAGTAAAAGACCCCAAATTAAAACTTGAAAAAGGAAAGCATAGAAATAGCGCACATAAAATATATCTCCCACTTCCTAGACTTGCTTTCAATGAGAATGACAGATCTATAACACACATTTCTATGTGAATTTGGTCAGGTCACCCCAAATGTTACATATTGCCGCTTTAAATTTACCAAGGTCCCGACTTAGCGTTAGTTAGCCAACCTGTTGTCCCGGACAAAAACAGACGCGGTGAATGTGGTATAACAGCATTTCACCAGTTTATAATTTATTGGAAATTACATGATTACATTTCAATTGTACATGTTTCAGGGCAACACATAGACTGAATGTTAAATCAAATGTGTCAGCTACTTTCACCACATGTGCATAAGACTTTTTATTGTATTTGTGTGTGTGTCTGTGTGTCCACGTCAGCAGCTCCAGAGCATCTGTGCAGCACCTGGGACTAAGGAAACTGATGTGTGTGCTAAACCATGGCCTTATCCTCAAAGTAACCTAAAGTGAATCAGGAAGTGTGTAGAAATAATCCCATCCCCCATGCTGTGAGACAGTCTCTGCCCTCTCCCTGTGTACTAGAAGACCAGCATCCTGGAGTTGCCTCTTCACTGTTGATGTTGAGACTGGTGTTTTGCGGGTACTATTTAATGAAGCTGCCAGTTGAGGACTTGTGAGGCGTCTGGTTCTCAAACTAGACACTCTAATGTACTTGTCCTCTCGCTCGGTTGTGCACCGGGGCCTCCCACTCCTCTTTCTATTCTGGTTAGAGACAGATTGCGCTGTTCTGTGAAGGGAATAGTACACAGCGTTGTGCGAGATCTTCAATTTCTTGGCAATTGCTCGCATGGAATAGCCTTCATTTCTCAGAACAAGAATAGACTGACGAGTCTCAGAAGAAAGTTCTTTGTTTCTGGCCATTTTGAGCCTGTAATCGAACCCACAAATGCTGACGCTCCAGATACTCAACTAGTCTAAAGAAGGCCAGTTTTATTGCTTCTTTAATCAGAACAACCGTTTTCACCTGTGCTAACATAATTGCAAAAGGGTTTTCTAATGATCAATTAGTCTTTTAAAATTATATACTTGGATTAGCTAACACAACGTGCCATTGCAACACAGAAGTGATGGTTGCTGATAATGGGCCTCTGTAAGCCTATGTAGATATTCCATTAGAAATCTGCCCTTTCCAGCTACAATGGTAATTTACAACATTAACAATGTCGACACTGTATTTCTGATCATTGTGATGTTAGTTTAAAAGACAAAAAATGTCTTTCAAAAACAAGGACATTTCTAAGTGACCCCAAACTTTTGAACGGTAGTGTATATACCTAAATTGGAATATTCATACGTTTTAAAAATAAATAAATACCTGCAGTCAACTTGTGCACTAGGTAATAGATAAAGCAGATCATCATTTCGCCTCTCACATAATTTTTATTATGAAGCTTAAGGGTACTAGTGTCCCAAAACAGTTGTTTGAGGCAAAGTGTCCCAAAACAGTTGTTTGTTTACAAAGAAGCACAATGAGCAAAACGGGAGCTTCTTGAGGTCAGCTACTTCTGCAGCGCAACTTAAGTGAGGTGATCAAGTTACACTTGTATGAAATTCACTACTAATGTTTGCCACCTATTAAGTTAACTATCTAATGTGCCAAATCTAATGTGACAAATAAATTATCTCGAGCTGGGTTTTTCTAACTTGCTAATGCTAGCTAAGTTGCTCACATTAGCTTGCAAGATCAAGCTTCAATGTAACTGCAGCAGAGACAATCCCCTCCTGGATTAAGGTCCCTACTATCTAATATTTATGTTGTGCATGTTGCAAACTGCGTTTTGAGATACTTGCATAACTTTACGATCTGGGTTGTCTGTCTTAGTAGTAAAAAAATGTATGTGCTCATTAGCATTTACCTAGCATCTTCTACGGGGATTCCTTAGTACTTGTTAGCATTTTGTTAGCATTCTGGTAAGTTACTTTTTAATGTTTTTTAAAGAAAAGGCTCCCCTTGTGTGCACTACCAGTAATACTGTATATCCTGGGATGGCACAGGCACGATATGAAAGTATGGAAATCTGGATACCACCCAACCCTAATGTAGTTCTGACACCACTGACTGAGAAAGCAAAGCCTGACAATATGTATCGTAGACACACACACATACCCAGAAACGTGTGCACGCACACATACACACACACCAGGGCTCGACATAAACGCTTGTCCTCTTGTCTGGGACAAGAAAATAAAATTGGCGGACAAGAAGAATATTGATTTGACAAGAAAAAAAGTACAAATAATCACAAAATTAAACAATTACTCAGAATTGAATCAGAGAGGCCAACATTGGAATAATATTCAAATCATTTTTTATTTTATTTAGGCCACTTAAATAAAAAAGCCTACATGTCAAAGTAGAGATGATATGCATACCAAACCAATGCTGACATGAGGGAAGAGCCAGACATTTTTGGCAAAAGTTAATGAGACTTAATTGCATAAATATAGGCTAAACGCCAATCATGTATGACAAATATAACAACGGACAATTAGCATTAATCTCAAAAGGCTTGATTCTATCGACAAGGCACGGTTTGTTCAGATAATGGTTACAAGACCGGAGAGTTAAGGACAGTGCCTATTGAGAACCGCACATAACCCACCTTGAATCTGAGCAGAGGCGGTCAGCATTTTGAAACGGTTTAACAATAAACTTAATTGTTTAGAACCTGGACATTTTATGAAGCATGTCTTACCTTGTTCCAAAGTAGCCTAGCCAAAATACTAAAATAGAAATGTTGAGGGAATTATTTGATAAAATCTTAATATGCCATTGAAACCAGCATTTTTCTCATATTCTATTGGTTTTCAAACCAAATTATTTTTTATTGTCCAGCAGCATAAGGCATAATCCTAGTCATATATGTAACCCATGCTAGTTGATGCATCTTTATATCTCTCCTTTTTCTTAATTTTCATCTCTGTCACATGAAACTGCTCATCAGAAACAATGTTTGTATTGGAACCAAGACTTAAAAAGAACTGATGTTGGCACAAGATGGAGGGACTGTTGGAGCATAACTAACGAAATTACAGTTAAAGTAAATGTATGCTTAATCCAATATAAACAAATGTATATAATTTATTATACAAGAGACAAAGTTCACAAATTCTACAGCACAACAGCAGAGTCATGTCTTAAGTGTAAAACTAATAATGACTCAAATATCCATGCTTTCTGGGAATGTTATAAAGTCCAAAAGTCATTGGCAGAGCAAGAAAGTTGGTTGTCAGAAGTTTTACAATGTAAACTTACTTTTAGTCCATCTGTTTGCATATTTCAAGACATGCATATGGGGGTGTAGTGAGATACCCAATGGGCTGGATGATTCTCTTCTCATCACTTATCATTTATCTTGAAAAGAAGTATTAAAAAAATGTGGAAATCAATCAATCCGCCATCATTAACACAATGGAAAAATCAAATGGTATATTATTGAAATAACTTGGGCGACCGAGAAAAACAAATTGGTACAATTTAAGGCCATGCCGCAAACAATAATGCAGGCACTAGGGATGGGGGTGTGAGTATGCGGATCTGGAGAGATGATATTTAGTCATTGTTTGTGTGCATCTGTAAGTTGTTGTTCGCATGTGTATGTTTGTATCTGGTGTGGAATAAAAAAAGAAACAAAATAAAGCAAGAGAACAATGTTTTCCCGCTAATGGTATTTTGGAACATTCCCACTGTTGAGCTTATAATATGCAGAAATCAAACTGTATCAACATTTTAATCTAAACAGTCTGATCTGTTGCATTAGCCTCATTGCTTTTTTTGTTCTTTTTTATTTATTTTTTAAATGTGCAGTGATTGTATGAATTTTGGATCTGTCATCCCAGACCCCCCCCCCCCCCCCCCCCCCCCCCCACACACACACACACACACTTCACCACTATCCAGAAGCTAAGCTAGTCTTTCATGTATATTTCATATTTTTCTCAGAGTCAGAGCTGGACTCCCCAAGGGCCAAACTTCCTGTACTGCCAGTGTCAAAGCTCTCTCGCAATAATCACAGCAGGTCAAAGCCACATCTCAGCAAACTCAACCTCAGCTGCCGGCCTTATTCCAAAGTGTGTGTGGTGTATTCCATAGAGCAGGGTTCCCCACCAGGCAGCCTGCGGGAGGAATTTGGCCTGCGGGTGGTTTTATTTGGGCCCCCAAGTTTTCTGAGCAAAAACAAGTTTTCCTTGTTGGACATAAAAGACTGTAAAAACACCAGACAATCAGCTCCAAGTGATTTTAATTTAGGAAATCTGTTCCCAAGTATTCACACTCATAATAGTGAAACATGATTGTGTACAACTGTAAGCAAGGTTTGAAATTATTATGCTTTAGTTAAATATTATATATTTTGGGGTTTCTTACGGTCAATTTGCAGTCTACAAATTATTTGTAATTATGTTCCAGGCCCCCGAACATCCATTAAAAAAAAAAATCTAGTTGATGATCCCTGTCATAGAGACCCATCCATAGAACTTGGACACAGCTTAAACAAAGCTCTGGAACTACTGGAAGCTACTTGTTAATGTGTAGGCCTAATACCACAGTGGCATAGTCCTACCAGTGAAAGAAGCTAGGATACCCATTACTGCAATAGCACAGTGACATACCAGTAGTACTATTATCTACGATGCCACAAATATTCTCTGATCCCTTAAAAGGTGTGTCACCTAGGCTTATGTGTTAGCTACACAGAGCTATGGCATGAGAGCTATTTGATGCTCATTTCATTATGGGTGTTTAAGTATCAGCCACATCAGACTATAATAGCTGGGCCGCCTCCCAGCTGTGGTGAACAAACATTTCATGCCGCCACTGACTCCCACACACGGACGTCATAGACATCCATAAACCTGCTACCCCTGTTTACCTTGAATGGTTGCCTGAATACCTCTGGACCATCATTTCAGATCATGTTTTTACTGCTGATGCAAAAGCTCAATTTAAGCATAAAATTGAATATGAATGAAGTAAAAATAGGCTACTTAAGTACTGGACATAGTCATCCAAAACAGCTAGGCTAGACAGCCATGTGCAAAGACTCTAGGAATGCTTATATACAGTGCCTTGCGAAAGTATTCGGCCCCCTTGAACTTTGCGACCTTTTGCCACATTTCACTCCAATACCTTGACTTTGTTGTCCTTAAGCCATTTTGCCACGACTTTGGAAGTATGCTTGGGGTCATTGTCCATTTGGAAGACCCATTTGCGACCAAGCTTGAACTTCCTGACTGACTTGAGATGTTGCTTCAATATATCCACATCGTTTTCCTTAATCATGATACCATCTATTTTGTGAAGTGCACCAGTCCCTCCTGCAGCAAAGCACCCCCACAACATGATGCTGCCACCCCCGTGCTTCACGGTTGGGAAGTTGTTCTACGGCTTGCAAGCCTCCCCCTTTTCCTCCAAACATAATGATGGTCATTATGGCCAAACAGTTCTATTTTGGTTTCATCAGACCGGAGGACATTTCTCAAAAAAGTATGATCTTTGTCCCCATGTGCAATTGCAAACCGTAGTCTGGCTTTTTTATGGCGGTTTTCAGGTTATGTTGATATAGGACTTGTTTAAGTGTGGATATAGATACTTTTGTACCCGTTTCCTCCAGAATCTTCACAAGGTCCTTTGCTGTTGTTCTGGGATTGATTTGCACTTTTTGCACCAAAGTACGTTCATCTCTAGGAGACAGAACGTATATCCTTCCTGAGCGGTATGAAGGCTGTGTGGTCCCATGGTGTTTATTCTTGCATACTATTGTTTGTACAGATGAATGTGGTACCTTCAGGCGTTTGGAAATTGCTCCCAAGAATGAACCAGACTTGTGGAGGTCTATAATTTCTTTTGATTTTCCCATGATGTCAAGCAAAGAGGCACTGAGTGTGAAGGTAGGCCTTGAAATACATCCACAGGTACTCCTCCAATTGACTCAAATTATGTCAATTAGCCTATCAGAAGCTTCTAAAGCCATGACATAATTTTCTGAAATTTTCCAAGCTGTTTAAAGGCACAGTCAACTTAGTGTATGTAAACTTCTGACCCACTGCAATTGTGATACAGTGTATTATAAGTGAAATAATCTGTCTGTGAACAATTGTTGGAAAAATTACTTGTGTCATACACAAAGTAGATGTCCTAACCGACTTGCCAAAACTATATCAAATCACACTGGATGTATTATACTTTAGAATTGCATTGGGGCAAACTTATTTCACTGTACAGCCTTACCTATGGATTGTGGATCAATGACATGGGGTATCAGTCTACTCAGTGACACCCAGAGAGCATTAGCGTCATAGCTCTTATTGCAGGACTCTGAAACAACTGAATTGAGCCACATGTATTGTCAACCTATGTGTATTGAACACTATTCCCGAGGAAAAACAATACTGCGTGGATGTTTTGGAGTCTGATAAGTCTGAGGAGGACATTGAGAAAAAAATATATTGGGTATTGAGTAAACTGATACCCCATTTCATTGATCCCCAATCCTTAGGTAAAGCTGTACAGTGCAATATGAATGTACACACGATAGGCTGACTGGGGAGGTGATTTCCCAGTCCTGCGATAAGAGCTAAAACGCTAATATTTGCGTAAACTCTTCACAGTTGTGTTCTGTGGGTGTCACCGAGTAGACTGATACCCCATTTAATTGCTTCACATTCCAACCTTGTTTAACATTATCTAGTCTAAATATGGCATGATTCCACCAATTGTAACCTTCTGCATCACTTTCAAAGAGGTACTTTTATTTAGCAGGCAAACCACAAATTACACTATTGTGCCTAATCCTTATTGTGGCTAGCTTCACAACACATAACCTGGTCCGGTCGAGCCCCACTAGCCAGATTAAATATATATATATTTTTTTAATTGAACCTTTATTTAACTAGGCAAGTCAGTTAAGAGCAAATTCTTATTTACAATGACGGCCTACTGGGGAACAGTGGGTTAACTGCCTTGTTCAGGGGCAGAATGACAGATTTTTACCTTGTCAGCTCGGGGATTCGATCAAGCAACTTTTCGGTTACTGGCCCAACACTCTAACCACTAGGCTACCTGCCGCCCCAAAAGCTAAACTGGCTGGCTATCTGGCTAGCTATTTATTTTTATGAACTGAAGTGCAAATTCAATAGGCAAACAACAAGTGGCTACCTAGCTAATACTTAGTCACAAGTATTCTTAAATCATTGCTAAGAATAATGAAAATGACTGCAGTTTCTACTGGTCATTGTTTTCAGGCTGATTGTATTGGTGCTAGCTAGGTACCAAGCTAAAGCTAGCTAGCTACCCAGAAGTTGAGGTCGAACAAATAATGCTTTATTATTAACGCAGTATTGTAAACACATCGTTCGTGGCCAGTGTTTACTTGTTTGCAGACATTTTTGTACAGCTTTGACAGTGCTACTGATAGAAGTGGTGGTGCTTGGCTTGCACGAGCAAATTCAGAACACACAAGATTCTATAATAAAACTGTGTTATTTGACGTGCCAAATTAAAAGCTTGGTGTCAATTATTTTCTGTGGCTGTAATATAGAGGACCCAGCAAGCCAAACCTGTTCCCCATAACATAACTCCAACAGAAATAACTTAAAATGTATAACTTCAAATTAACCAGATAATTTGCACTACTGGTCTCATTTTAATTTTAAGCCACCTTATGAATTGATTGTTACAAATACAGGGCTCTGGAGAAACACAGGAAGTCTGGTGCGTGGTGTTGGCACTGGTGGTACTGGGCTGGGGACACGCACCTCAGGGCGAGTGCGGAGAGCAGGCACAGAACGTACTGGACTGTGGAGGCGCACTGGAGGTCTGGAGTGTAGAGCTGACACAACCAGTCCTGTCTGGATGTTTATTTTCGCCTTGCATGGCACAGGACGCACTGGGCTGTGCAGGCTCACCGGAGACACAGTACGCAGAGCCAGCGCGGGATATCCTGGTCCAAAGAGGTATACTGGAGACCATCCAGGAGCACTGAGCCGGCACCCTTCTTCCTGGCTGGATGCCCATTCTAGCCCGGCCAATGCGAGGAGCCCGAATAGAGCGCACCGGGCTAGAATAGCATACTGGAGGCACCGTGCGTTCCACAGCATAACACGGTGCCTGCCCAGTAACACGCTCCCCACAGTAAGGACGAGGAGTTGGCTCAGGTCTCCTACCTGACTCAGCCAATCTCATCGTGTGCCACCCCCCCAAAAAATCTTGGGGCTGCCTCTCGGGCTTCAGTGCTAGCCGTGTACCCTTATATCGTCGCCGTTCCTCCATTCTCATGTATCCCTTCTTGCACTGTTCCATTGAATCCCAGGCGGGCTCTGGCACTCTCCCTGGATCGATCGACCACCTCTCTATCTCTGCCCAGGTTGTTACCCACTCATCCTTCTCCCAGGTCCATTTTTCCACCAAGCGCTGTTCCTCCCTTTCACGCTGCTTGGTCCTGGTTTGGTTGGTGGGTTATTCTGTCACGTTCGTCATAACGAGGAGATCAAGGCGCAGCGTGATATGAATACATCTTCTTTTAATAAATGAAAAACACTTAAACTATACAAAACGACCGCGCCGCTAATACAACAAGTGCTGACAATAACCCACAGATAAACCAAGGAATATGGCTACCTAAATATGGTTCCCAATCAGAGACAACGATAAACAGCTGCCTCTGATTGAGAACCAATCCAAGCAACCATAGACAAATAAACCCATAGCCTCTGATTGAGAACCAATCGAGGCAACCACAGACATATAAACCCATTGACTAGAAATAACCCTAGACATACAAAATCTCCTAGACAAAAACGAAACACACCACCCTTGTCACACCCTGACCGAACCAAATAATAAAGAAAACAAAGATAACTAAGGTCAGGGCGGGATATCAGGTTTCTGTGCAAGCCAGTTAAGTTCTTCCACACTGATCTCGACAAACCATTTCAGTATGGACCTCGCTTTGTGCACGGGGGCATTGTCATGCTGAAACAGGAAAGGGCCTTACCTAAACTGTTGCCACAAAGTTGGAAGCACAGAATCGTTTGTATGTTGTAGCGTTAAGATTTCCCTTCACTGGAACTAAGGGGCCTAGCCCAAACCATGGAAAACAGCCCCAGACCATTATTCCTCCTCCACCAAACTTTACAGTTATCACTATGCATTCGGACAGGTAGCGTTCTCCTGGCATACGCCAAACCCAGATTTGTCCGTTGGACTGCTAGATGGTAAAACGTGATTCATCACTCCAGAGAATGCGTTTCCAATGCTCCAGAGTCCAATGATGGCAAACTTTACCCCACTCCAGCCAACGCTTGGCATTGCGCATGGTGATCTTAGTCCTGTGGGCAGCTGCTCAGCCATGGAAACCCATTTCATGAAGCTCCAGACGAACAGTTCTTGTGCTGAAGTTGCTTCCAGAGACAGTTTGTGTTGCAACCGACGACAGATGATTTTTACACATTACAGCACTCCGCAGTTCCGTTCTGTGAGCTTGTGTGGCCTACCACTTCACGGCTGAGCCATTGTTGCTCCTAGACATTCCCACTTCACAATAACAGCACTTACAGTTGACCGAGGCAGCTCTAGCAGGGCAGACGTTTGACAAACTGACTTGTTGGAAAGGTGGCATCCTATGACAGTGCCACGTTGAAAGTCACTGAGCTCTTCAGTAAGGTTATTCTGCTGCCAGTGTTTGTCTATGGAGATTGCATGGCTGTGTGGTCGACTTTATACACCTGTCAGCAATGGGTGTGGCTGAAATAGCTCAATCCACTCATTTGAAGGTGTGTCCACATACATTTGTGTATCAAAAGCAAAGAGAGTGCAGTGACTTATGCTACATATTGATGGCTGGGGCCCTTCCAATGGTAAAACTTTTAAAAGAGTGCAGGCTGAGTTAGCTACCAAAGCGAGGTGGAGGCGGGCGCTTCACCGGGCCGAGGGAGAGTCAGGAAAACCAAATAGCTACACTACTGGTCAAAAGTTTTAGAACACCTACTCATTCAAGGGTTTTTACTATTTTCTACATTGTAATAATAGTGAAGACATCAAAACTATGAAATAACACATATAGAATCATGTAGTAACCAAAAAAGTGTTAAACTTTGGCGAAATGACGGTTGGAAAAAAAAACCTCTTTTTGCTTTGTCAGTATAGGGTATTGTGTGTAGATTGATGAGGAAACTTTAAAAAAAATCAATTTTAGAATAAAGCTGTAATGTAACAAAATGTGTCAATGGGTCTGAATACTTTCCGAAGGCACTGTAAGTAGAGAATTTTGATAATGAAAAGACTCCAATAGGTATTTTATTTATCTTCTATTTAGGCCTACAGCGATAGCCATTTCGCTTTCCAAACAGTTTTCCGTGACAGTATTTTTTTTATATCGCGATTTGCCTGGCTGGGTCTCCACTTTTCACTAACTATTGTGTTTCGTGGGTGATTATTTTCTGTTTTCTCTTGTGTGTCTGCACCAGCCGGTACTGTTTTCGGTCGTTTCTCTTTGGTATTTTTGTTATTCCCGTGTTCATTTTAAATAAATATGGACACATACCACGCTACACCTTGGTCCTCACCTTCTTCCACCAACAACGGCCGTTACAGAATCACCCACCACCAAAGGACCAAGCAGCGTGGTAAGGAGCAGCGCTATCTGGAGGAGGTTACAACATGGGACAAAATAGAGAGGTGGTCGGTCGACCCAGGGAGAGTGCCGGAGCCCGCCTGGGATTCTCTGGAACAATGTGAGGAGGGATACCGGAGAATGGAGTTGGCACGGCGGTCAAGGAAGCCTGAGAGGCAGCCCCAAAAATGTATTGGGGGGAGCACACGGAGAGTGTGGCGAAGTCAGGTAGGAGACCTGTGCCAACTCCCCGTGCTTACCGCGGAGAGAGAGGGACCGGGCAGGCACCGTGTTATGCCGTGAGGCGCACGGTGTCCCCGGTGCGCAGGCATAGCCCGGTGCGATACATAACAGCGCCTCGTATTGGCTGGGCTAGAGTGGGCATCGAGCCAGGTGCCATGAAGCCGGCTCAGCGCATCTGGTCTCCAGAGCGTCTCCTCGGGCCGGGGTACATGGCACCAGCCTTACGCATGGGCGGCAGGGTAGCCTAGTGGTTAGAGCATTGGACTAGTAACCGGAAGGTTGCAAGTTCACACCCCCGAGCTGACAAGGTACAAATCTGTCGTTCTGCCCCTGAACAGGCAGTTAACCCACTGTTCCTAGGTTGTCATTGAAAATAAGAATTTGTTCTTAACTGACTTGCCTAGTTAAATAAAGGTAAAATAAATAAAAAATAAATGGTGTTCCCGGTTCGCCAGCACAGCCCAGTGCGGGCTATTCCACCTCGCTGCACTGGCCTGGCTACGGGGCGCATTCAACCAGGTAAGGTTGGGCAGGCGCGGTGCTCGAGAGCTCCAGTGCGCCTTCACGGTCCGGTCTATCCGGTGCCACCTCCACGCACCAGCACTCCGGTGGCAGCCCCCCGCACCAGGCTGTCTCTCCGTCTCCTCCCTACAGGTGCTCCCCCCTGTCCAGCGCTGCCAGAGTCTCCCGTCTGTCCTGAGCTGCCAGAGTCTCCCGTCTGTCCTGAGCTGCCAGAGTCTCCCGTCTGTCCTGAGCTGCCAGAGTCTCCTGTCTGTCCTGAGCTGCCAGAGTCTCCCGTCTGTCCTGAGCTGCCAGAATCGCCCGTCTGTCCTGAGCTGCCAGAGTCTCCCGGCTGTCCTGAGCTGCCAGAGTCTCCCGGCCGTCCTGAGCTACCAGAGTCTCCCGTCTGTCCTGAGCTGCCAGAGCCGCCCGTCTGTCCTGAGCTGCCAGAGTCTCCCGTTTAAATAAATATGGACACATACCACGCTGCACCTTGGTCCCCACCTTCTTCCACCAACAACGGCCGTTACACAGGCAATATTAACTAAGGAAATTGTGTCACTTCTCTTGCGTTCATTGCACGCAGAGTCAGGGTTTATGCAACAGTTTGGGCTGCCTGTCTCGTTGTGAACTAGTTTTCCAGAATTTTACATGATGACATATGACATAACATTGAAGGTTGTGCAATGTAACAGCAATATTTAGACTTATGGATGCCACCCATTAGATAAAATACGGAATGGTTGAAAGAATAAACGTTTTGTTTTCTAAATGATAGTTTCCGGACATGACCATATGAATGATCTAAGGCTCATATTTCTGTGTGTTATTATATTATAATTAAGTTTATGATTTGATAGAGCAGTCTGACTGAGCGGTGGTAGGCAGCAGCATGCTTGTAAGCATTCATTCAAACAGCACTTTCCTGCGTTTGCCAGCTGCTCTTCGCTGTGCTTCAAGCATTGGCCTGTTTATGACTTCAAGCCTATCAACTCCCGAGATTAGGCTGGCAATACTAAAGTACCTATTAGAACATCCAACAGTCAAAGGTATCTGAAATACAAATGGTATAGAGAGAAATAGTCCTATAATAACTACAACCTAAAACTTCTTACCTGGGAATATTGAAGACTCATGTTAAAAGGAACCACCAGCTTTCATTGATTCTCATGTTCTGAGCAAGGAACTTAAACGTTAGCTTTTTCACATGGCACACATTGCACTTTTACTATCTTCTCCAACACTTTGTTTTTGCATTATTTAAACCAAATTGAACATGTTTCATTATTTATTTGAGACTACATTTATTTTATTGATGCATTATATTAAGTTAAAATAAAAGTGTTTATTGTTCATTCAGTATTGTTGTAATTATCATTATTACAAATATATATATATATAAATAAAAAATTGTCCGATTAATCGGTATTGGCTTTTTTTGGTCCTCCAATAATCGGTATCGGTGTTGAAAAATCAGAATCGGTCGACCCCTATTCCCAATGTCAAACCAGTTGGAGAACGTTTCTAGAATATGACCAACATTTTAATTAAATGTAAGGGCTTCCTGAGTGGCACAGTGATCTAAGGCACTGCATCGTGCTAGCTGTGCTAGCAGTGCTAGCTGTGCCACTATAGATTCTGGGTTTGAGTCCAGGCTCTGTCGCAGTCGGTTGCGGCCGGCTGCAATTGGTCCAGCGTCGTCTGGGTTAGGGGAGGGTTTGGCCGGCAGGGATGTCCTTGTCCCATCGCGCTCTAGCAACTCCTGTGGCTGGCCATGCGCAGTGCACGCTGACACGGTCACCAGGTGTACGGTGTTTTCGCCAACATATTGGTGCGGCTGGCTTCTGGGTTAAGTGGGCATTGTGTCAAGAAGCAGTACAGCTTGGTTGGGTTGTGTTTAGGAGGAAGCACAGCTCTCGACCTTCGCCTCTCCCGAGTCTGTACGGGAGTTGCAGCGATGAGACAAGACTGTAAATACCACGAAAATGTAACCATGTTTGACATTTTAGGAAACGTTTCATTAAAGGTGCAATATGCGGAAATCACTCCGCCATTTCCAGATTGCTAAAATTCGAATAGTTTGCCTAATTTCAGTTTATGCGACAAAACAAGAGAATCATTGTACCATTTAAACCATTGTGAAATATATTTTCAAGAACCAAAAATATTGTATTTTCATTGTAGTTCTAGGTGAATTTGGTCAGGTCGCCCAAAAAGTTTGCTATTTCAGCTTTAAAGTAATGAAAGACCAAGAAAATAACATTATTTTGTCAAGTTCCTTAAATGTTCTGAGAACGTTCCAAAGCCAAGCAACTATCCTGCACCATTCCCAAAAAGTTGTGCGAAGGTTGTATGCTAAATAACCATAGGATAACCACACTCTGACCAAGCTCTAAGAAACATTTGGTTCTCAGAACATTATGTGCTAGCTGGGTGATTTTCAGTAGCATTCCACACAGTTAGTGAGGCTGTCAGTGTCCAAGTATGCAGTCTGTTTCCTGCACATACCAGCATCTCAAAACCGACCTGCGGGAAAAGGCTTGGAGGAGAGTCAGGCCTGCACATCCTCACTATGTCAATGTATTAATCCTCACAGTGAGATTGTTGGATATTGTCACATTGAATATTGAGAAATTAATACATTTTCTCTGACTGTTTGCAATGCTGTGTTCATAGATTGCAATGGCAATGCTTGCTGGGTATGTTCACCAAAAGAGTTAGACTGATTGACAGCTAATAGAAACATAAAATATTTGTTATTTTCACATGAACACTGTTAATCCAAATGACTATCAGTAACTACACCTTATCTACCTACTGGTGACAGCATGGAGAAGACTTATTAGATGACAGATCAGGACTGCCCTTAACCCATACCTCTGTTTGTTTCATACACTACCATACAGGACACTTGCAAGACTTGCTAGACAAACTGCACTCAGAAGCACACAAGGACCTCTCAATGAAAGTCTAGCAAAATTTGAGAGGTGTAACTGTTCCCCACCAGTCTAAAAGTACCAGCCAAACCAGCGCCTGTCCGAACTACCCTCTGCCCAGTCCAACTCCCCTTATCTTTGCAATTAGAGCCTCCCTGCATCTTACTGCAGCAAAGGACGTGCCAGTCCAATGGTATGCAGACCAGGCCTACCCTCCTGGGCATTGATAACTCAGCGATTGTTCCTTTCAAATGGTACTGCCTTGTGTACTGTGTGTGTGTGTGTGTGTGTGTGTGTGTGTGTGTGTGTGTGTGTGTGTGTGTGTGTGTGTATGCACATGTTTATGTGTGTGTCTAGAATCGATTGCTTTATAATACATATTGTCAGGGTTTGCTCTTTCAGCCAGTAGTGTCAGAAGAACTAGTGTGTGTGTGTGTGTGTGTGTGTGTGTGTGTGTGTGTGTGTGTGTGTGTGTGTGAGGAGAGAAGGGATGACGATAGCAATTTCCTTAAACTCCTCATGATGAGAGGAGAAAATAGCACTCATTAAGTTTCTAGGGATTCTATATAGTACAGGGAGAGTGGTACAGGCCTAATTTGACTGTAGTGGTTATTTACGGATAGATGGCAATCAATCAGTCCGAACAAGAGCCAAAACACACAAAGCAGAATCTGCCAGTGCAAACAGAACTGCCACAACATTTAGCTAAATGTAATTTAGCTAATAAAGTACATTACAAGTGTCGCTGTGTACGTCTCTTTAGCCTGGTCCCAGATCTGTTTGTGCTGTTTTTGCAGGAGTTGGCTATAGAGCACATACAGATCTGGGACCAGGCTAGCTGATAATGGATCCGGTGTCAGGGACTATCAGCCTGTGATTCCCCTGACAACTTGGCCTCGGTCCAGCCAGGAGCCTCTCCCTAGACTCACATCCAAAACGGCATGGTGGGTAATACCTGGGACTCCCTGCTCTAGTCTACACCACTCGCCACATGAATCAGGAGTGTAAGAATGCACTTAATTGAATCAACCTGGGGTTCATGCGCAATGCCGCCGGGGGTAATATTTAATAATAATAATACTTTTCTTTTTTTTTTTTTTTACAAAATATTCACATTTTCAAGCAGTCCATTTATATTTTCCAACGGGGCTATACATTTCGGCAAGTTTTTTTTCTCACCTGAGTATCCTCGTTTCACTGCCAACAATACAATTAAACCATTTGGTGTTCTGCGAAATAACAACACAATGGCAAATACAGGTACTGTAGCCTAGTCAAATATTTAACAGCCAATCACATTAACCGTTACTCTCGCGGGTATTCCACTAACGGTCCATATGTACCCAGGAAAGCACCAAACAACAGACAGGGAAGTTGGACCATCGAAGAGGCTCAAATATGATGAGAACTACATTTATTTGGGGATCACTTATGTTGGGCGTAGTGCCTTTCTCCAGTCACAGTGTGTTATATGTGTAAAAGTACTATCTCACAACTCGATGAAACCTTCACTCTTGCTCAGACATTTAGAAACAAATCATGCAACTTTGAAAAATAAGCCACGGGAGTTTTGGGAGCGAGAATTAAGACAACTTTCAAGTTTTACATTTGAATTTTTTTATTTCACCTTTATTTAACTAGGTAGGCTAGTTGAGAACAAGTCCTCATTTACAACTGCGACCTGGCCAAGATAAAGCAAAGCAGTGTGACACAAACAACACAGAGATACACATGGAATAAACAAACATACAGTCAATAACACAACAGAGAAAAAAAGTATATATATACAGTGTGTGGAAATGAGGTAAGATAAGGGAGGTAAGGCAATAAATAGGCCATAGTGGCAAAATATTTACAATTTAGCAATTAAACACTGGAGTGATAGATCCTCATCCTTAACCTCCTCAGATTATCCGTGCAGAAAAGTATTGAAAAAAAAGACTCCGGATTCCAGGCACTCTCAGTGGCCAACGTACGAAAGTCCACCACGTAGTCTGCCACACTACGGGAGTTTTGACGTAAGTCAAGCAGTTTGCTGGCCGCCTTTCTCCCGGATACTCAAAAACTTCTCACCTCTGCCATGAATTCCTCCAAATGCCTGCAAATGGCAGATTGTTGTTCCCAAACTGCCGTAGACCAGGAGAGTGCCCTTCCCGACATTAGGGCAATTATATACGCTATCTTTGATCGGTCTGAAGAAAATGAAGATGGCCGTAGCTCAAAAATAAGCGAGCACTGAGAAAGAAAACCCCGGCAGGCACCAGGATTCCCCGAATATCGCTCTGGAGGTGGTAAGCGGGGTTCATGGGGAGTCGGGAAAGGCTGTACCAACTCACCACAGATAGAGGGAAAAAAATACTGGGTGATTGGAGTTTTTCCAGAGGTGGCAGGCAGTCTGAGTTAACTCCCTGATTTGCTCCATAATAGCTTTTAACGCATGGTCGTGGCATTCTGTCAAGGAACAGCCCTTCCAAAAGGCCCTGTAGCAACTCCTGATGTCTCCCAATGGTGGCTCCCTGCAGGGAGACAGCTAGGCGGAGCTGGTCCAAGTCTGTCTGGTCTGTAATGGCCAGTTCGTACTATAAAGGCACAAGGCGAGACCCAAATGCAGACACAGGAGGCAGATGGTTGGAGTCTTACAATGTTTATTAATCCAAAGGGGTAGGAAAGAGAATGGCCATGGACAGGCAAAAAGGTCAAAAGCAGATCAGAGTCCAGGAGGTACAGAGTGGCAAACAGGATCATTGTCAAGGCAGGCAGAATGGTCCGACAGGCGGGTACAAATTCCAGAAACAGGCAAGGGTCAAAACTGGGAGGACTAGAAAAATAAGAATGCAAAAAGCAGGAGAATGGGAAAACCGCTGGTTGACTTGGAAACATACAAGACGAACTGGCGATTAATACACTGGGGAGACACAGCGATTAATACACTGGGGAAAACAAGCGACACCTGGAGGGGGTGGAGACAATAACGAGGACAGGTGAAACTTATCAGGGTGTGATATATAGTCTAACTGGCTGGGGTAGGCCTAGCCTATATAATGGGAAACAAATCACAGTTCTACATTCCATTATTCTTTTTTTGATAGTACTCAATAAAGGAAGAAAATAACTTTAAATAAAGTGTCCTTCCTCTCCCAGTTATGCAAGAGTCATTTGTACAGTGGGCATAGATAATTATACCCCTTGTTTTTCTCATGGCAAACCATCCAAGAAATATAAATAGCTAGAAGAAATAGAGTGCATTTGGAAAGTATTCAGACCCCTTGACTTTTTACACATTTGTTACATCACAGCCGTATTCTAAAATGGATTCAATAGTTTTTTCCCCCTGATCAATCTACACACAATACCCAATAATGGGTAACTGTTTATTTAGCCATTTTAGCAATTTTAGCAATAACATTTTAGCAATAAAAAACAATAAATAAAAAAAAAAAATATTACATTTACATAAGTATTCAGACCCTTTGCTATGAGACTCGAAATTGAGCTCAGGTACATCCTGTTTCCATTGATCATCCTTGAGATGTTTCTACAACTTGATTAGAGTCCACCTGTGGTAAATTCAATTGATTTGACATGATTTGGAAGGGCACAAACCTGTCAATATAATGGTGACAGAGTTCCAGAAGGACAACCATCTCTGCAGCACTCCACCAATCAGGCCTTTATGGTAGAGTGGCCAGACAGAAGCCACTCTTCAGTAAAAGGCATATGACAGCCCACTTGGAGTTTTCCAAAAGGAACCTAATGACTCTCAGACCATGAGAAACAAAATTCTCTGATTGAACACTTTGGCCTGAATGCCAAGTGTTACATTTGGAGGAAACCTGGCACCATACCTGCGGTGAAGCATGGTGGTGGCAGTGTCATACTGTGGGGATGTTTTTCAGCGGCAGGGACTGGGAGACTAGTCAGGATTGAGGTAAAGATGAACGGAGAAAAGAACATAGATATCCGTGATGAAAACCCGGTCCAGAGCGCTCAGGACCACAGACTGGGGCGAAGGTTCACCTTCCAACAGGACAACGACCCTAAGCACACAGCTAAGACAACGCAGGAGTGGCTACAGGACAAGTCTCTGAATGTCCTTGAGTGGCCCAGCCAGAGCCCGTACTTGAACCAGATCGAACATCTCTGGAGAGACCTGAAAATAGCTGTGCAGCGACACAGTCCCTAAATACACGTGTGCCAAGCTTGTAGCGCCATACCAAAGAAGACTCGAGTCCGTAATTGCTGCCAAAGGTGCTTCAACAAAGTACTGAGTAAAGGGTCTGTATACTTATGTAAATTTGATATTTCTGTTTATTATTTTTAATACATTTGCAAAAATGACAAAAAATCTGTTTTTGCTTTGTTATTATGGGGTATGTGTGTAGATTGATGAGGGAAAAACTATTTAATCCCTTTTAGAATAACGCTGTAACGTAACAAAATGTGGAAAAAGTCAAGCGGTCTTAATACTTTCCGAATGCAATGTATTTGGCCGATAGCTGCGCTCAGAACACAGTGTCCTAAAACCTGGGAGGAGGGTGGGGGGAGGATGGAGCACTGAAGTGTGAGACATATGTGGGGAGAGGAGATGCAGGGGGTATTGACTGGAGTGTCCTGGCTGTCCACCTGCGTCATCATTATACTGTTACAGTCCGACGCTAAGGGTGGCCTTATTTCAAAAGGGATTTCAAGTTCTCTGCTGTATAGTTTCTGTTCCAAAAATTCGAGATTCAGGAATGTGCACTAGTATCGCTGTCCTCGATTCACCTAGCCTAATTTTTGGTATGCGACTGTAAGCTATATTTTTTTTGCACAGCTTTACCAATGTTTGTGCATGTGTACATGTGCAATGTGCATAGTGGGTGTGTGATGTAAAGTGGGGAGATGGATGAGGGGAAGATCTGTTGGTGTCAACTTTTCCATCTGCAGCAGGCAAGCATCCATGCAGGCAGGCAGTTCTAGAGGCAAACACTGCAGTGCTATAGGGGGTGTGCTCACTGCACATCTCTGTACACACTGACAGAATACAATAATATTGCAAACACAATACATCAATAAAAATTCAGGGCACACACACAGCAGAGACTCTGTCTCTGTCAGTGGTTCCCAAACTTTTTATAGTCCCGTACCCCTTTAAACATCCAACCTCCAGCTCGTGGGAAGTGACAAAGAGCTCTTATAGGACCAGGGCACAAATAATAATAATAATCAATCATTTTGCTCTTTATTTAGCCATCTTACATATAAAACTTCATTTGTTAATCGAAAATTGTGAATAACTCACCACAGGCTAATGAGAAGGGTGTGCTTGAAAATATGCACATAAGTCTGCAATGTTGTGTTGTATTGGAGAGTCTCAGTTTTAAATCATTTTCCACACACAGTCTGTGCCTGTATTTAATTTTCATGCTAGTGAGGGCCAAGAATCCACTCTCACATAGGTATGTGATTGCAAAGGGAATCAGTGTCTTAACAGCGCGATTTGCCAAGGCAGGATACTCTGAGCTCAGCCCAATCCCGAAATCTGGCAGTGGCTTTTCATTAAATACAATTTTCACAGAACCACTTGTTGCAATTTTGATGAGGCTCTCTTGTTCAGATATCGGTAAGTGGACTGGAGGCAGGGCATGAAAGGGATAACGAATCCAGTTGTTTGTGTTGTCCATTTAGGGAAAGTATCTGCTCAATTGCGCACTCAACTCACTCAGGTGCTTCGCTATATCACATTTGACATTGTTCGTAAGCTTGAGTTCATTTGCACACAAAAAAATCATATAATGATGCAAAGACCTGTGTGTAGTCCTTGTTAATGCAGACAGAGAAGCGCTCCAACTTCTTAGTCATAGGCTCAGTTTTGTCCCGCACATTGAATATAGTTGCGGAGAGTCCCTGTAATCCTAGATTCAGATCATTCAGGTGAAAAAAAATATCACCCAGATCGGCCAGTCGTGTGAGAAACTCATCATCATGCAAGCAGTCAGACAGGTGAAAATTATGGTCAGTAAAGAAAACTTTTTAAGCTTGTCTCTCTATTAAAACAAACGTGTCAATACTTTGCCCCTTGATAACCAGCACACTTCTGTATGTTGTAAAGGCATTACATGGTCGCTGCCCATATCATTGTATAGTGCAGAAAATACATGAGAGTTCAGGGGTCTTGCTTTAGCAAAGTTAACTATTTTCACCTGCAGTGTTCAAAACATCTTTCAAGCTGTCAGGCATTCCTCTTGTGGATGCTGCAGTGTACCCAAGTGCTTGCACGCGCACTACCACTCCACTATGTCTCCCTGTCATGGCTTTTGCGCCATCAGTACAGATACCAACACCTCTTGACCACCAAAGTCCATTTGATGTCACAAAGCTGTCCAGTACTTTAAAAATATCCTCTCTTGTTGTCTTGGTTTCCAGTGGTTTGCAGAAAAGGATGTCTTCCTTAATAATTGACCCCCCATAAACGTAACGGACATGTACCAGGAGCTGTGCCAGGCATGTTGACTCATCTAGATGTAACGCATAGAATTCACTAGCTTGTATGCGAAGCAATAATTGTTTCAAAACATCTCCTGTCATGTCACTGATGCGGGCCTTTTCCCCCAGCATTGTCCCAGCCATATCCACGGCAGCAGGAAGAATTAAGTCCTCCACAATAGTATGGGGTTTGCCTGTCATACCCACTCAGTAGCTCACCATATAAGACACTTCTAGCCCCTTCTTATTCATGGTATCTGTTGCTTTTATACATGTCTTTTTACTTGAGAACTCGTGCTGCTAGGTGACCGAAACTGTGACATGTGTAACACCTCGGCCATTCTACAATCTAAGCTTGATGCCCTCAATCTCACACAAATGATCAATGAACCTACCAGGTACAACCCCAAAACCGTAAACACGGGCACCCTCATAGATATCATCCTAACCAACTTGCCCTCTAAATACACCTCTGCTGTTTTCAACCAAGATCTCAGCGATCACTGCCTCATTGCCTGCATCCGTAATGGGTCAGCGGTGAAACGACCTCCACTCATCACTATCAAACGCTCCCTGAAACGCTTCAGCGACCAGGCCTTTCTAATCGACCTGGCCCGGGTATCCTGGAAGGATATCGACCTCATCCCGTCAGTAGAGGATGCCTGCTTATTTTTTTAAATGCCTTCCTCACAATCTTAAATAAGCATGCCCCATTCAAGAAATTTAGATCCAGGAACAGATATAGCCCTTGGTTCTCTCCAGACCTGACTGCTCTTAACCAACACAAAAACATCCTGTGGCGTTCTGCATTACCATCGATCAGCCCCCGTGAAATGCAACTTTTTAGAGAAGTTAGAAACCAATATCCACAGGCAGTTAGAAAAGCCAAGGCTAGCTTTTTCAAGCAGAAATTTGCTTCCTGCAACACAAACTCAAAAAAGTTATGGGCCATTGTAAAGTCCATGGAGAAAAAGAGCACCTCCTCCCAGCTGCCCACTGCACTGAGGATAGGAAACTGTCACCACCGATAAATCCACTATGATTGAGAATTTCAAGAAGCATTTTTCAACGGCTGGCCATGCTTTCCACCTGGCCACCCCTACCCCGGTCAACAGCACTGTACTCCCCACAGCAACTCGCCCAAGCCTTCCCCATTTCTCCTTCTCCCAAATCCAGTCAGCTGATGTTCTGAAAGAGCTGCAAAATCTGGACCCCTACAAATCAGCCGGGCTAGACAATCTGGACCCTTTCTTTCTAAAATTATCTGCCAAATTGTTGCAACCCTTGTTGCAACTAGCCTGTTCAACCTATATTTCGTGTCGTCTGAGATTCTCAAAGATTGGAAACTCTTGACCCAAACTGCTACAGACCTATATCTATCCTACCCTGCCTTTCTAAGGTCTTCGAAAGCCAAGTTAACAAACAGATCACCAACCATTTTGAATCCCACCGTACCTTCTCCGCTATGCAATCTGGTTTCAGAGCTGGTCATGGGTGCACCTCAGCCACACTCAAGGTTCTAAACGATATCTTAACCACCATCGATAAGAAACAATACTGTGCAGCTGTATTCATTGACCTGGCCAAGGCTTTCGACTCTGTCAATCACCACATCCTCATCGGCAGACTCAACAGCCTTGGTTTCTCAAATAATTGCCTCGCCTGGTTCACCAACTACTTCTCCGACAAAGTTCAGTGTGTCAAATCTGAGGGCCTGTTGTCCGGGCCTCTGGCACTCTCTATGGGGGTGCCACAGGGTTCAATTCTTGGGCCAACTCTCTTCTCTGTATATGTCAATGATGTCGCTCTTGCAGCTGGTGAGTCTCTGATCCACCTCTACGCAGACGACACCATTCTGTATACTTCTGGCCCTTCTTTGGACACTGTGTTAACAACCCTCCAGACGAGCTTCAATGCCATACAACTCTCCTTCCGTGGCCTCTAACTGCTCTTAAATACAAGTAAAACTAAATGCACGCTCTTCAACCAATCGCTACCTGCCCGCCCGCCCAGCATCACTACTCTGGACGGTTCTGACTTAGAATACGTGGACAACTACAAATACCTAGGTGTCTGGTTAGACTGTAAACTCTCCTTCCAGACTCACATACAACATCTCCAATCCAAAGTTAAATCTAGAATTGGCTTCCTATTTCGAGCCAAAGCATCCTTCACTCATGCTGCCAAACATACTCTCGTAAAACGGACCATCTTACCAATCCTTGACTTTGGTGATGTAATTTACAAAATAGCCTCCAACACCCTACTCAACAAATTGAATGCAGTCTATCACAGTGCCATCTGTTTTGTCACCAAAGCCCCATATACTACCCACCACTGCGACCTGTACTCTCTCGTTGGATGGCCCTCGCTTCATACTCGTCACCAAACCCACTGGTTCCAGGTTATCTACAAGACCCTACTAGGTAAAGTCCCGCCTTATCTCTGCTCGCTGGTCACCATAGCTGCACCCACCCGTAGCACGCGTTCCAGCAGGTATATCTCACTTGTCACCCCCAAAGCCAATTCCTCCTTTGGCCGCCTCTCCTTCCAGTTCTCTGCTGCCAATGACTGGAACGAACAACAAAAATCTCTGAAACTGGAAACACTTATCTCCCTCACTAGCTTTAAGCACCAGCTGTCAGAGCAGCTCACAGATCACTGCACCTGTACATAGCCCATCTATAAATAGCCCAAACAACTACCTCTTCCCTTACTGTATTTATTTATTTTGCTCCTTTGCACCCCAGTATTTCTACTTTGCACTCTCATCTACTGTCAAATCTACCATTCTAGTGTTTTAATTGCTATAATGTATTTACTTCGCCAACATGGCCTATTTATTGCCTTTACCCCCATATCTCACCTGCATATTTAGTTAAAATAAATCCAGGTTAGCAGGCAATATTAACCAGGTGAAATTGTGTCACTTCTCTTGCGTTCATTGCACGCAGAATCAGGGTATACGCAACAGTTTGGGCCGCCTGGCTCGTTGCGAACTAATTTGCCAGAATTTTACGTAATTATGACATAACATTGAAGGTTGTGCAATGTAACAGGAATATTTAGCCTTAGGGATGCCACCCGTTAGATAAAATACGGAACGGTTCCGTATTTCACTGAAAGAATAAACGTTTTGTTTTCTAAATTATAGTTTCCGGATATGACCATATGAATGATCTAAGGCTCGTATTTCTGTGTGTTATTATGTTATAATTAAGTCTTGATTTTGATAGAGCAACTGACTGAGCGATGGTAGGCACCAGCAGGCTCGTAAGCATTCATTCAAACAGCACTTTCGTGCGTTTTGCCAGCAGCTCTTCGCTGTGCTTCAAGCATTGCGCTGATTATGACTTCAAGCCTATCAACTCCCGAGATTAGGCTGGTGTAACCGATGTGAAATGGCTAGCTAGTTAGAGGCGCTAATAGCGTTTCAAACGACACTCGCTCTGAGACTTGGAGTAGTTGTTCCCCTTGCTCTGCATGGGTAACGCTGCTTCGAGGGTGGCTGTTGTCGATGTGCTCCTGGTTCGAGCCCAGGTAGGAGCGAGGAGAGGGACGGAAGCTATACGGTTACACTGGCAATACTAAAGTGACTATAAGAACATCCAATAGTCAAAGGTATATGAAATACAAATCGTATAGAGAGAAATAGTCCTATAATTCCTATAATAACAACAACCTAAAACTTCTTACCTGGGAATATTGAGGACTCATGTTAAAAGGAACCACCAGCTTTCATATGTTCTCATGTTCTGAGCAAGGAACTTAAACGTTAGCTTTCTTACATGGCACATATTGCACTTTTACTTTCTTCTCCAACACTTTGTTTTTGCATTATTTAAACCAAATTGAACATATTTCATTATTTCTTTGAGGCTAAATTGATTTTATTGATGTATTATATTAAGTTCAAATAAGTATTCAGTATTGTTGTAATTGTCACATATATATATTTTTTAAATCGGCCGATTAATCGGTATCGTTTTTTTTTGGTCCTCCAAAAATTGGTATCGGCGTTGAAAAATCATAATCGGTTAACATCTAGTTTACATACACTCAATTAGTATTTGGTAGCATTGCCTTTAAATTGCTTATCTTGGGTCAAATGTTTTGGATAGCCTTCCACAAACTTCCCACAATAAATTGGGTGAATTTTGGCCCATTCTTCCTGACAGAGCTGGTGTAACTGAGTCAGGTTTGTAGGCCTCCTTGCTCGCACAAGCTTTTTTTCAGTTCTGCCCACAAATTATGGGATTGAGGTCAAGGCTTTGTGATAGCCACTGCAATACCTTGACTTTGTTGTCCTTAAGCCATTTTGCCACAACTTTGGATGTATGCTTGGGGTCATTGTCAATTTGGAAGACCCATTTGCAACCAAGCTTGAACATGTCTTGAGATGTTGCTTCAATATATCCACGTAATTTTCCTGCCTCAAGATGCCATCTATTTTGTGAAGTGTACCAGTCCCTCCTGCAGCAAAGCACCCCCACAACATGATGCTGCCACCCCCGTGCTTCACCGTTAGGATGGTGTTCTTCGGCATGCAAGCCTCCCCCTTTTTCCTCCAAACATAACGATGGTCATTATGGCCAAACAGTTCTATTTTTGTTTCATCAGATCAGAGGACATTTCTCCAAAAAGTACGATCTTTGTCCCTGTGTGCAGTTTTTATGGCGGTTTTGAAGCAGTGGCTTGTTCCTTGCTGAGCGGCCTTTCAGGTTATGTCGATGTAGGACTCGTGATTCCCGTGGTGTTTATACTTGCGTACTGTTGTTTGTACAAATTAACGTGATACCTTCAGGGATTTGGAAATTGCTCCCAAGGATGAACCAGACTTGTGGAGGTCAACATTTTTTTTCTGAGGTCTTGGCTGATTTCTTTTGATTTTCCCATGATGTCAAGCAAAAAGGCACTGAGTTTGAAGGTAGGCCTTGAAATACATCCACAGGTACACCTCCAATTGACTCAAATCTGTCCACGACCATTCTCTTGCCTACCCCTTTGGATAGATAGCCATTGTAAGACTCCAACCATCTG
The DNA here is from genome assembly GCF_057628025.1 of Oncorhynchus mykiss. NCBI lineage: Eukaryota > Metazoa > Chordata > Actinopteri > Salmoniformes > Salmonidae > Oncorhynchus > Oncorhynchus mykiss. The sequence continues at coordinate 30,651,778 of NC_143031.1, forward strand.
CCTCCTGTGTCTGCACTTGGGTCTCGCCTTGTGCCTTGATACTATAACTAATCGGCGGTGTGAATGACACATGACATGAATGACGCAGTGCTTGTTTACCTCTTGAAAACATTTAATGTAAAAAAATACACATCTTAAAGGGAACAGTCTGAATTTAGGGGAGTCTAGGGTCTAGACTAGCTTTCCCCTAGGTAGGCTACTTTTCTCATTATAACACGCAGTAAACCAAGACCAAAATAGCAGCAGTTTACAAGTTTAAACCTAAGCATCGTTTTGAGACCGTCGTTTGACTAAGCCTGAAGGCTGTGACTGTGTAGTTTATAGGCAGATAAATGTAATAGGGCTGCAACTGATTATGGCACAGCCAGTACAGCACACAGTAGCTCAGTCATAACAACATTGACCATAAGGAATCACTAAGGGATCTATTAAAGAAATAAACAGCAAACTTTCACAGATGACGAGACTAACTACAACAAAGCCTTAACAAAGCCTAAGCTACACGTATAGCTCTAATAAGGAACACATGGCAGGCTGATCGTGTGAAAAATACTGTAGCCGTACGCAACAGTAGCATGTGGAGGGTTTCAAATACAGTCAATGTATCCACTAAGGACATATCAACATAGTTGAGCACAGTAATTACACATTTGTAAAATGTCACACATTATGTGTGACCTATACGTGTTAAAATGCCAACAGAAAATATATAATTACATCGTTACGTATGACATAGGCTAATTCTTATATTGATTATCTACTAATAGCGTAAGCAGTTAGACAATATAGGCTACGCAATGGGAATATGTCAGCTTGGGAGAGCTAACCTATTTTAGTAGGCAGGTGGTTGCTTTTCTCTGTCACCAAATTTACAGGTGGAGGCAGCAGACAGAAACAACACCCTGTTGAACTTCAAACAGAGACACACAAATTAGCAAAGGCACCAGAGCTCTCTTATTCACAATGGGAAGAGGTCCAGTGTGAATAATTCCACCCTGTCTCCAAAAAATGACATGACAGATGTCTTCGGTTGACTCAGCTTTACCATCACAGAAGTATAACTGCAGCATTCTCTAATTGTAAAATATGTGGCCCTGAAGATGTCGACTCGAGCTGACCATACATTTTTTAAACATTTTTTAAACTAAAAAAAAGAACCACGAGCTGAGGGTACTGCGGCTGTCATGAGACAAACCCCTTGTCGTTGATCAACACCAAAACGTCAGCCACTGTGAACTACAGTATTGCTAGCCAACTGGTCGTCATAACGACTCTCTCACAGCCTCACAAAATATATGTGAAACGTGTATGACGAAATGGTAAAAACGGTTGACATTATCATTGTTGGTTCAAAACATGTTATTTTCGACAAAAAAGGCAAAATAATATAAATGTTTCCCTCACCTCACCTGCTCTTTTTAACTCTGCCGCTAGCGCGCTCGCTGCTGCTGATGATGAGGTGATGTGACGATGACGCTCGTGTGTGGATATATGCAGCGTTCAATACTACTCGGAACTAGGAAACTCGGAAAGGTCTGACTTGCTGATTCGTAGAACGCGGCACGTGTATAAATGAGCAAATCGGAATCGTTAGCGTTTCCTAGTTCTGACTAGCACTTAAACACGGCAGTAGAACTGCGCCTGCATGTAGAGCGCACGAGTTTGGTGCAGTATCTGCATCAATGATGGGGTAGTGGTTTTTAAATAGTGTGTTCGTTGATGAAAATATACTGTAATGAAACAGCAGGGAGCAGGTCTCGAACCCTCGACCTTTGAGCCCGAGGTCCGGCGCGCTATCGACTGTACCGCAAAAGCATGCTCGTGCGGCAGAGTCGATTTCCGCGCTTATAAACCAAGGATCGTTACAATACGCAACATGTAAAGCGTCGGTCATGTTTGATGAGCTGAAATAAAAAATCCCAGAAATGTTCCAGACTCATATGTGTTTACATCCCTGTTAGTCAGAGTTTCTCCATTGTCAAGATAATCCATCCACTTGACAGGTGTGGCATATCAAGAAATTGATTAAACAACATGATCATTAAAAATGTGCGCCACTCTAAAATGTGAAGTTTTGTCACACAACACAATACCACAGATGCCTCAAGTTTTGTGGGAGTGTGCAATTGGCATGCTGACTGCAGGAAAGTCCACTAGACTTGTTGCCAGAGTATTTAATGTTTATTTCTCTACCATAAGCCACCTCCAACGTCGTTTTTAGAGAATTTGGCAGTACGTCCAACTGGCCTCACACCCGGAGAACACGTGTATGGCGTTGTGTGGGAGAGCGGTTTGCTTATGTCAATGTTGTGAACAGAGTGCCCCATGGTGGCGGTGGGGTTATGGTATAGGCAGGCATAAGTTATGGACAATGAACACAATTACATTTTATCGATGGCAATTTGAATCCACAGAGATACCGTGACAAGATCCTGAGGCCCATTGTCATCTGCCACTATCACCTCATGTTTCAACATGATAATGCACAGCCCCAAGTCGCAAGGATCTGTACACAATTCCTGGAAGCTGAAAATGTCCCAGTTCTTCCATGGTCTGCATACTAACCTGACATGTCACCCATTGAGCATGTTTGGGATGCTCTGGCTCGACATGTACGAACAGCGTGTTCCAGCTCCCGTCAATACCCAGCAACTTCGCACAGCCTTTGAAGAGAAGTGAGACAACATTCCACAGGCCACAATCAACAGCATGATCAACTCTATGCATGAGGCAAATCGTGGTCACACTAGATACTGACTGGTTTTTCAATCCAAGACCCTACTTTTTATTAAGGTATCTGTGACCAACAGATGCATATCTGTTTGACCAGTCGTGAAATCCATAGATTAGAGTCTAATAAATGTATTTCCTTCAACTTATTTCCTTATGACCTGTAACTGTAAAATCTTTGAAATTGTTGCGTTTTTATATTTTTGTTCAGTGTATGACAAACATTTTATTAAATTGACACTCTCCTCATCTTTTTCTTGCAGAGTTAAAATAAAAAATTGGGGAGGCCAGTAGCCTAGTGGTTAGAGTGTTGGCCCAGTAACCAGAGAGTTGTTAGATCAAATCCCTGAGCTGACAAGGTAAAAATGTTGTCCTGAACAAGGCAGTTAACCTACTGTTCCTAGGCTGTCATTGTAACTAAGAATTTGTTATTAACTGACTTGCCTAGGTTAAAAAAAAAATAATTCAACTGTCAATGTATATATAGTGAGAAGTGCTGTGCCAATATTGATCTAAGATGATATGGCTGATGCAGGGATTTCATGTTTATGACTGGAATCTGGACATATTTAATATAGCATTTATTAAAACAGTGAATGTGGATTGATTGGGAGAGGATATGCTCAAGGTCAATTACATCTCCAGCAATTGTTTTAGTCGAATCTGCTAATACAGATAAGAAGACTCCGGTGCACTTCACTTGCATGCTAAAGCAAGTAGAAAAGGTTATTTCCTATAAATTGAAAAACATTTTCTAAAATAATAAAACTGAATGTTCTATGTTAATTCCTGAACGTAATAGTTTTTTCACAAGGAAGTAATATAGTTAACCTCAAACTGCCATACATTTGTCGAATCTACCGTTTTAAATAAGGTCTTTCTTGAATTGACCAGCCGTTCACAAACATCATGGCGACGACCGTGAATAATGGAAATGTCCCTGTGTCGGACACACAATCCTCAACCTCGGCTGATCCACGCTATAAAGGTTCAACATTCCAGTACAGCATGCTCCTGGAGCACCTAATCGGGGAGAAGAGGCCGATTAAAGATTTGAATCCAACCGTTATGGGAGGTCTTCCCAATCCCATGAAAACCGACGACCAGAAGATGATCGAACGGGGAATGGAGAGCTGTGCCTTCAAGGCGGTGTTGGCATGTGTTGGAGGTTAGCTAGTTTTTTACTATTGTCGACGATATTACAATTGCAACTTGCTTGGTGCATTTCTTTTTCAGGGGTGGTGCTGCCTGACATAACGATCCCATGGTGACCGTTGATTGCAGCTAGCTACAGCAGTTTCTCTCCATGCAAGAGGCCAACCACTTATAATGTACACAGTTGTTCCAAATTATGTATCTTTATTGTGTTGGTATCTTACTGATGATATGAGCCCTTGACGTCTCTCTGTGATGTTGTTAATTTTCACTATAACATTACTATGCCCATATTTGCTGTAGCTAACACAATCTTGTGACACTGTGTTTTCCCCACAGGGTTTGTTCTTGGGGGAGCGTTTGGTGTGTTCACGGCTGGCATAGATACCAATGTGGGATTTGACCCCAAAGACCCCATGAGAACACCTACTGCCAGAGAAGTCCTTAAAGACATGGGCCAGAGGGGAATGTCCTACGCCAAAAACTTTGCAGTCATTGGAGCAATGTTCTCCTGCACAGAGTGCATCATTGAATCGGTAGGTTGTCTGACGTTTTTTTTTCTGCTTGAAAACATCAGAAAATAATATTGTAATGAAATTGGCAGGGAGCAGGTCTCGAACCCTCAATCTTCTATCCCATAGTCCAGCGCGCTATCGACTGTGCCGCAAAAGCATGCTCCAGTGGCAGAATCGATATCCATGCTTATTAACCCAGGGTCATTACACTCCTTTCAAAGAGCACGTCCTCACGCTAGCTTGCGACTCAACGTCTTATAGGAATGCACTCACCGGCCAAGCACACGCACTGTCGTGGATGCAAGGTTCGATCACTTCTGACACCAACGTAATGCGAGGATGCAAGGTCCGATCACTTCTGACACCAATGTAATGAAACAGCAGGGAGCAGGCCTCGAACCCTCAACCTTCTAGACCGAAGTCCAGCGCACTATCGACTGTGCCGCAAAAGCATGCTCGAGCGGCAGAGTCAATATCCATGCTTATTAACCCAGGGTCGTAACACTATGCTAACTAAGAGAGTAGCAAAGTGAGAGTAGTCTGATTAGTGGAACTAAAGATATATATTGAAACTTAGCACTAGGTCCGTCCTTATTCTGGCAAATGTGTCAATTCATCCCAAGCATGAGACAGCCTGTAATTTTTTGACAATTTTATTACCTTAACTTTGTGGTTACATAATATTATGTTCCACAAATCACAACGTTAATCTTCTAGGCTAATGGCTGATGAAATTCATACCGTGATTATGTAATCATTGTTTTGAAAAATACCAAAGAGAATTTGAAAACTCTGGAACTAGTACTGTGTATTTGTCATTGGTCTCATACTGCCCCCCTGTGGTCTATATTGTATGTTACAGCACAGGGGAAAGTCAGACTGGAAGAATGCTGTCTACAGTGGTTGTGTTACTGGGGGAGCAATAGGATTTCGTGGTGAGTTAACTACTTAATGTAAGTTCAAATGTCCCATGCATTGATATCACTGACTGATTGTTAAACGATAATTGGTTTTAAGCTGTGATTGTGTCCTTTCTTATAGCTGGGGCGAAGGCTGGAGTGCTGGGATGTGGAGGTTTCGCTGCCTTCTCTGCTGCCATTGAGTACTATCTCCGGTGAAAACCAGGGGGCCTTCGTTACCCCTGTGGAATATGGTTGAGGTGACTGTCCCTCTGGGCCAGTAACAGACTTTATACCTCATGGAAAGAAACACATCCCAGAGAACACTGCTCTGCAGATGGCACATCTGGTCATGAGGATTATTACAGTTGGACAATTCCATCCTGGTCTTCATCAATCAATTACATTTATAAAGCCCTTCTTACATCAGCTGATGTCACAAAGTTCTGTACAGAAACCCTGCCTAAAACAGCAAGAAATGCAGGTATAGAAGCACAGTGGCTAGGAAAAACTCCCTAGAAAGGACAGAACCTAGGAAGAAACCTAGAGGAACCAGGCTATGAGGGGTGGCCAGTCCTCTTCTGGCTGTGCCAGGTGGAGATTATAACATAACATGGCCAAGATGTTCATAGATGACCAGCAGGGTCAAATAATAATAATCACATTGGTTGTAGAGGGTGCAACAGGTCAGCACCTCAGGAGTAAATTACCTTTTGTTGACTGTATCCTGTGCACAGTGATGTCATACTGGCTTTTCTTTTATCGAAGTTAAACTTCGTCATTGAGATGAAACTGTCGGTTTTAGATGAGAGCTGGCTATTCTCTCCTTTAGTTGTGGGTAAAATACAGCCTGGTGACATTAAGTCAAAAGTTTGAGTCCAGGTCAATGGGTGTGTTTGAGTGTTAAGGCTAAAGCAACAAACACTAAATGTGCCATTGTTTATAAAAGGTTTTCTGTGTCAAAATAAACATCTGCATCCTCCAACACCCAAACTGAAACAAACGTGACCAAAAAAATCTACACTGTAAAGTTCATGAGTCAGAAGATTTCTAAGCTCCAGAACGCAAAACACTTTGAAAGGCGATGACTTGACAAAAGTTAGCTGCACTAATGCAACTAATTGTTTTATAGTCTCGGACTCAAACAGTCTTACTGTAAAAGCAACATTTACAGAATCCATCCAATTTATAGTTAACTGAAACAAGTCACCGGTGTAAATTGTTTATTTAAAGTCATTAAGCAATGCATTACATGACTGGACGTGCCCACCCAGATAAGATCTACAGATGTTGAAAATTCATTAATGGTGAATAATATGAACTCAGCGTTGTGGGTTCGATGTGTCATTTAATTGCAGGACTGGTTATCAATTAAAACACAAACCACTGCTAATTGCTCCTGTAGTTTTGTATTCATTTTTCAATTCTAATGATTTGTTTGGTAACTGCATGCTTAGTAGATTCGGAATACCTAAGATTGCAGTGCAAAAAAATTAGTTTGGACAGTACGGATAAAATTATAATACATGAATGTCACTTCCCAACTATCACTAGGATGGATGCACCAAACCAAACCAAACAAATAATTACTTGCAATAAAAGTTAGACAACTTCATTTTGGTACACTTATTTTACTAAAAAGAAGTTTACATTTTTCCTTGTTAATACAGTATACTCATTGTTCTCAAAGGAAGTAAAATACATGTTTTCTTTTAAATCTTATTTAAAATATCAAATAGGACTCATCTAACAGTGCTTATTTTAAGATATGTCTCAGGCCTGATAGCAGAAAGGTTGGATTTGTACAGCATTGATGGAGATTGCTGGTGCAACACACTAGCAGTGACAACCTACTTTTGTCACCCAGCCTGATATGATTGACAAGCTGAACATGCAATGAGGGCATTACACTACAAACATCATCCCATAGATTATAACTGGTGTCATTGGACACTCAGAACAGGCTTGCAATGTAATGATGAAAAAAAAGCAAATGTTAAAAAATGTGTTTACATTTTTCCATAACCCTCATCTCACAGGTTGATGATATCTCTTTAAAGAGTGGTTCAGAATAAACTCAGATTTTACACTGTTGCTGTACAGCTCAGCCAACCTTGGCTGTGAATAAGAATAAGCTAAGAAAAAACTTCAAACAGACTCCGTTGCGCAATTCTCTAATTGTACTGGACTGTACAGGCACACGTAATATATTTATTTATAAATAATAGGGGCAAATTTGGCCAAGACTCAGACAGAGGGAGGGCTGTGCTCTCTTGTCTTTGCACATGGAGAGAAAATCTGACAGTGACCATTTACTGGCGGCTTGCAAGCTCAGTCCTCAGCTCCTTGCTCTAACGCTCCCACGCGGTTCTACATACACACAGAGCCCTCCTCCACCACATGCACAAAGCCAGATAGGAACTATTGAACAAATAATATTTATAAAATATGTAAATGCAAGTTTTCTTGGAATGCCTCTGGAGAAAAAAAAAGAGAGAAATGGAGTCAGTAACAAACCAGACCCTGACCTTTAACCCCTCACTGATAGAGGTCCCAGAATGGTGGCTGTCTGTGGGGTTACTGTGGGCCAGAGGTCTGCTGCTCCCTCCACACCTGCACTTCACCAGATGGATGTACTACACACTAACATGACACTAGAAGACGTGACTATGGGATCCAGGGGGAGCACCATGTCTCCTCTTCCCTCACGTCTGACTCCATCTCTTCTCCCTCCCTTGTCCAGTTTTAAAAGGGAGCTGGGTGGTATGGGGGTGGGGGGACTTGCTGTTGAGTCTTTCTCTCTGGACCCCCAAGGGATTAAACGTCAGTGGAAAAGTAGAGTGTGTTCCGCTTCAGCTCAGCGAAAGAGATGGGAGGATGCTGCAGGTAGTACAGCAACACCTGGACCTGAGATGGGGAGAGAGAAATAAGGAGCTTGAACCTAAAATCAATTGTGTTTTGTTCAAATACCACTTATCATAGTTCTAACCAAAAAAAGGACTAGGATATGGCGCATTACATAAAGCCATGTGACTACACATTCTGTACATGACTCAGTATGTGACGAAGCATCTCTCCATGATATCTGAGTATCTGCATACTCATCTATCCACTAAACATATGGAGATTTAATAAGTCACTGCACAATAGTTGTCGCTGTCTTTACAGTTAATGATGAAATATAGCATGCTATTGTTAGCATTGGGGCATTTATTGTGATTTACAGTAGTCACTGTTTATATGCGCCCTAGAATAAGTCATTTGTGAACATGAAGCGGTTTCTCTCTCTCTCAGCACCGGGCGGAGCTCCAAGTGGTGCTTCTTAATTATAAATACAGCTGGGAGGCCAGACCTGGCTGACACGGGTAAAACACACACAACCCACTAAGCTACATTGGAGTACACACACACACCCACACAGATGTATGTAGATTCACACACCCACACAGATGTATGTAGATTCACACACACACCCACGCACCCACGCACTCACTCACTCACTCACTCACTCACTCACTCACTCACTCACAAGCAAATGCACATGCACACACACACACACAGATGTACGCACCCAAGTCACACTGACCTGCGCCATGACGTCGTGTGACCAGATGTCAGAGGCCAGTGTGATGTGTCCCTTGGTGACCTCTGACTCAGAGGGTCTGAGCAGGGTGGGGCCAAACACTGTGCCCAGGTTGTGGAGGGACATCTTGTTAATGGGCTCCTTGTCAGCAACTCTGGAACACAAAACAGACAGATAGACCAGTCAGACTACAGCGATCACAGGGACAGATCAGTATTAGTTATTTTTCTAGTCATGCGACATGTTTTGCTGGTCTTGCCATGTTACTATGATGACTCATCTTCCCGTAGCAGTGACCGTCAGTGCAGCACAATATGTTTCTTCTACAAGGCCCATTGAATTTCTGAACTAAGTTACTGACTGCAGAGTGCACTGTCTGCACTGATGGATGTTAAAGAGCTGTACTGGGATCAGGCCACCATAATGGCTACATGGCGCAGTAGGGTTGTATTCTGACCCAGCGCTAGCACTGTAAACTGACCTCAGGCCTGCCCATAGGTAGAAATCTGATTCATATCTATGCACCTTCCTGCTTGCCTGCCAAACTCTGACATCCATTTCTATTGCAGCAGCTTCACACACACTATATAACCCCTCTACTGGGGATACACACCGCTCTAAGCTTTCTTTTCTCATTTTTCAATCTCACTGCAAGGATTAACTGAACACCAACTTCTGGGAGGAGGCGTGAGTGAAGTAACGTGTGACTGAAACTGGCAAGCAGCGCTACGCATTAAACTTGGTCTTAGTTCCCTCTAGTTCCTGTTATATAGCTAGAGGAGAATGATATACTCTCTGACACATTTTTCAGTCTCATTTGTCATTGTAAAATGTGATGAATTAGTGCCTCAGACGGCATATCAGACGGCTGATTGAGGACCCTTTAAATGTAGAATGTGTTTGTTTTCTATGACTGTTTTGTATCTCTGCTTTTCATATTGTATTGATGTGTATATTTTTGTAATTACACAGCTGTAAAAGAGACCTTGGTCTCAACATGACTGCCTGTTTAAATAAAAGTGACATGAAACCATTGTCTGCCCTGCAGTAGGAAACCATAACAAACACACGAACCTGATCTTTTAAAAGTCTGGTGGTGAAAACTATTACTGTACTCAGAGTATGAATAAGTCCCCACACAGGCCATTACTACTGTAGCTGATGACAGATGTGGGTGATCGGAGGAGACCCATAAGTGTTCCTGCCAATGCTAGTGGTTACCAGTCTGTGGTTGTACCCTCCTCTACCATGCCCTTCTAATTGAAGGCAGTTTTAACAGGCACCACCATGTCATCACATGTGGTTACACACTGCCTTTCCAGACTGGCACATGATTGGCCAAGACCATCACAGCTATATTCAAAGACAAAATGGTAGTAGAGAAGTCATTTTAGCAGTAGGGATGTCATTTTAGCAGTAGGGAAGTCATTTTAGCAGTAGAGAAGTCATTTTAGCAGTAGGGATGTCATTTTAGCAGTAGGGAAGTCATTTTAGCAGTAGGGATGTCATTTTAGCAGTAGGGAAGTCATTTTAGCAGTAGGGATGTCATTTTAGCAGTAGGGAAGTCATTTTAGCAGTAGGGAGCAGTAGGGAAGTCATTTTAGCAGTAGAGAAGTCATTTTAGCAGTAGGGATGTCATTTTAGCAGTAGGGAAGTCATTTTAGCAGTAGGGAGCAGTAGGGAAGTCATTTTAGCAGTAGGGATGTCATTTTAGCAGTAGGGATGTCATTTTAGCAGTAGGGAAGTCATTTTAGCAGTAGGGATGTCATTTTAGCAGTAGGGAAGTCATTTTAGCAGTAGAGAAGTCATTTTAGCAGTAGAGAAGTCATTTTAGCAATAGGGTTGTCATTTTAGCAGTAGGGTTGTCATTTTAGCAGTAGGGAGCAGTAGGGAAGTCATTTTAGCAGTAGGGAGCAGTAGGGAAGTCATTTTAGCAGTAGAGAAGTCATTTTAGCAGTAGGGATGTCATTTTAGCAGTAGTGAGTCATTTTAGCAGTAGGGAAGTCATTTTAGCAGTAGGGAAGTCATTTTAGCAGTAGGGAAGTCATTTTAGCAGTAGAGAAGTCATTTTAGCAGTAGGGATGTCATTTTAGCAGTAGGGAAGTCATTTTAGCAGTAGGGAAGTCATTCTAGCAGTAGGGAAGTCATTTTAGCAGTAGGGAAGTCATTTTAGCAGTAGGGATGTCATTTTAGCAGTAGGGATGTCATTTTAGCAGTAGGGATGTCATTTTAGCAGTAGGGATGTCATTTTAGCAGTAGGGAAGTCATTTTAGCAGTAGGGATGTCATTTTAGCAGTAGGGAAGTCATTTTAGCAGTAGGGAAGTCATTTTAGCAGTAGAGAAGTCATTTTAGCAGTAGGGAAGTCATTTTAGCAGTAGAGAAGTCATTTTAGCAGTAGAGAAGTCATTTTAGCAGTAGGGATGTCATTTTAGCAGTAGGGAAGTAATTTTAGCAGTAGGGAAGTCATTTTTCATTGACATAAATGCATCCTTCCAACTGGACCATAACTCCTCAGTCTAGCTCCTTAACCTCACCACTAACGGGTTGGCTTAAAAGGGCCAGTGCATACTTGTCGTCTCTCCAGGGCCTGGGCACTGATGACTTTTCCCTCTGTCCTCTGTCTTATTGGGGCAGTCAGTCAGTGGCTAATGAGCGTTGTGCGGTCACAGTAGCAGGAGCACACCTCATGACCTCAGGCAGAGTGCAGCTGAACGTGAAGCTCTCCAGAACACAGTTTTATAGCAGGCTTAAAGAACCACTCGCATTGGTACCGTACTCTGGCCAGAACTCCTCCAATATCCAATCTGAATGTATTAGGCTGCCAGTTAATATGGCCCAACTGTCAACAGTAATGGTTACTAGCCTTTATGGTAGATTATGTGTGTGTGTACCTCTTGAGATGCTCCAGCAGGCTGAGGAAGGTAATGAGGTTAGGGTCAGGCAGAGAGCGCAGCAGGTGCATCATGCAGTTCTCCTTGGCTGCAGGGTCTGACAGAGCTGTAGAGAAGAGGAAGAGAGGGGAAAGAGGAGAAGAACAGAAGAGAATTTAAGAATTACCCCTCTACGGGGGAATATGAACCATCATTTCAATGTTGTGGTCTCAATAAAAACAAGGAATAACTCCCCTATAACTGACTATTGAGATGCATCCTAATTGTATTGGTATGGTCTGGGTCAGAGGTCGTACCTATGCCCTCCATGAAGGCTGGGTACAGGCGGTCAGTGAGCAGGGGCTCTGGCAGCTCACGGAAGTACAGCTTCAGAGTCCCTGCAATGGCGTTGATGTCCATGTCACTCAACATCACAAGGATGTCTTTGCTATCTGTGGAGGGGAGAGAGGGATGGGGAGAGAAAAGGGGGAGAGAGAAAACAAAAACACACATGATCTCAAGGGAAGCGCATCAGCCTCAACCAAACAACTACTTCATTTCCAGACTGATCATTCTGGCTCCAGAGATGACATAACAAGCAAAAACACTGTTTAAAACCCAAAACCCAAACCACCAGTGATCTCAGCTCAGTGAGCCATGAACACAGCAGAGACACAGAGGGGGTTATCTTTGGTTTGGTCTAGGGGCCGTGACAGAGACATGGGTATCAGACTGTTAAACAGCCACCACTGTTTAACATTGAGTGGCTGCTGCCAACACACTGACTCAACTCCAGCCACTTTAATAATGGGAATTGATGGGAAATGATCACTAGCCACTTTAAACAATGCTACCTAATATAATGTTTACATACCCTACATTATTCATCTCATATGTATATGTGTATACTGTACTCTATATCATCTACTGCATCTTTATGTAATACATGTATCACTAGCCACTTTAACTATGCCACTTTGTTTACATACTCATCTCATATGTATATACTGCACTCAATACCATCTACTGTATCTTGCTTATGCCGCTCTGTACCATCACTCATTCATATATCTTTATGTACATATTCTTTATCCCCTTACACTTGTGTGTATAAGACAGTAGTTTTGGAATTGTTAGTTAGATTACTTGCTGGTTATTACTGCATTGTCGGAACTAGAAGCACAAGCATTTCGCTACACTCGCATTAACATCTGCTAACCATGTGTATGTGACAAATAAAATTTGATTTGATTTGATCCCAAATAGCACCCAATTCCATATACAGTGCACAACTTTTGACCATAGGGGGACCTTCAGCCTGGCTGTAAAGAGCCATAGAGCTCTGGTCAAAAGCAATGAAATATAGAAGTAATAGGGTGCCATTTGGGATGCACTCTGGTACTCCCAGGGAGGACAACACACAGCTGACAGCTGCAGCTCCCCTGTGCTCTTCCTGCCCTTTCCCACAACTCGCTCTGTTAATAGCCAGGCTGAAGACCCTCTGCCATGGGCCTGCTAGCCTGATCCCGGCACACCGTACAACATGGAGGATGGAAGGAGAGGAACGACAGGACAGCTCAGGAGGAGACTTGTGTTGATAATGTAGGGTCTGGAGTTATTTCTGATAATATAACCTGACCAGGAGAAACTCATGGCCCTAGTTATAGCAAACAATAGGAACACCTTCCTAATACTGAGTTTCAGCCCCCCCCCCCCCTTTTGCCTTCAGAATAGCCTTAATTCGTTGTGCCATGGACTCTACAATCACATGTTTTGTCTTGCCCTTTGACCCTCTGAATGGGACACATACACAATCCATGTCTCAATTGTCTCAAGGCTTAAAAATCCTTCTTTAACCTGTCTCCTCCCCTTCATTTACACCGATTGAAGTGTATTTAACAGGTGACACCTGGTCAGTCTATGTCATGGAAAGAGCAGGTGTCCTTAATGTTTTCTATACTCAGTTTATAGGCCCAGAGTTATGCCTGGTCAGGTCCCATGGACAAGACAATCTCCTGGTTCTATTGATGAAGACAGGTATATTTTACAGTGTTGGTAGTATGAGTGTTTCTTACTGGTGTCGAATGCTGCTTTGAGGGCCTGGATGTCAGTGGCCACCCCTGAGATCCTGTAGATTCCCACCTCGTCGATCCCCCTCTTCTCTACCTCCTCAATGCACTGACGGACTATGTAAGGCACCTTGGAGCGCTCACGCCTGTTGGGGGACAAACCCAACACACATCAGAATTGATATTACAGCACGGCCCCTTTCAAATAACATTAATGCTAATCGTAGCGATCAAACAAACTGTACAGAAAGATTATAGAGAGGGGTTTATCCTGAAGTTATGAAGTTTTAACTACACATAGTGACTTATAGTGCTCCTTCAGAAAGTATTCACACCCCTTGCCTTTTTCCACGTTTTGTTGTTTTGCAAGGTAGGATTAAAATGGATTAAATTCTAAATTCAACCCCAAGTAAACACGTTAGAATCACCTTTGGCAGCGATTCAAGCACTGTCAAGTTGATTGTTGATCATTGCTAGACAGCCATTTTCAAGTCTTGCCATTATTTTCAAGTAAAATTAAGTAAAAACTAACCACACCACTCAAGATCATTCATTCATTCATCTAGTCTTCGTAAGCAACTCCAGTGTATATTTGGCCTTATGTTTTAGGTTATTGTCCTGCTCTATTGCGTTTATTTTTATCCAAAAAAACTCCCAAGTCATTGCCAATGACAAGCATATCCATAACATGATGCAGCCACCACCATGCTTGAAAATATGAAAAGTGGTATTCAGTGATGTGTTGAGTAGGATTTGCCCCAAACATAAGGCTTTGTATTCAGGACAAAGTTAAGTTCTAATCCCATTTTTTTGTGCAGTTTTATTTTAATGCGTTATTGCAAACAGGATGCATATTTTGGAATATTTTTATTCTGTACAGGCTTCTTTTCACATGTCATTTAGGTTAGTATTGTGGAGTAACTAACGTTGTTGATCCATCCTCAGTTTTCTCCTACACACCAATTAAACTCTAACCAGCCTCATAGTGAAATTTCTGAGCGATTTCCTTCCTCTCCGGCAACTGAGTCAGGAAAGATGCCTGTATCATTGTAGTGATACACCATGTAAAGTATAATTAATAACGTCACCATGCTGAAAGGGATATTCAATGTCTGTTTCTAATATTTTTTAAACGTCATCTACCTATTGGTGCCCTTCTTTGCGAGGCATTGGTCTTTGTGGTTGAATCTGTGTTTGAAATGAACTGCTTGACTGAGGGACGTTACAGATAATTGTATGTGTGGGGTACAAAGACGAGGAAGTCATAAAAAAAATCATGTTAAACACTATTATTGCACACATGCAACTTATTATGTGACTTGTTAAGCACATTTTTACTCCTGAACTTATTTAGCCTTGCTATAACAAAGGGGTTGAATACTTATTGACTCAAGACATTTCAGCTTTTAATTTTTAATACATTTGTAGAAATGTCAAAAAACATAATTCCACTTTGACATTATGGGGTATTTGTGTGTAGGCCAGTGACACAAATTGAAATCGAATTGAATCCATTTTAAATTCAGGCTGTAACACAACAAATAATGTAACAGGTCAAAGGGTGTGAATACTTTCTGAAGGCACTGTAGTTTGTTCATTACTTTATTATGAGAGAAATTCAACATGGCGTACTTTGTCACAATACTGATTTTGACCCCGAACACCCCACTCTGTTTTTTGGAGGGCGTTCTCTTCAGACTCAAGTCCCGACTAGTAAACTTCATGGAGAACTCCACCTTGATCTGTGGGAAACAATACATACAACGTGTCAAACAATCTGCATTATTTTCTTTTCTTATTTGACAGGGATTATGTACCGTGAACATTGCAGCAGCTTTTAGTGACACAGCTCATCTGCTCGTAAAGATAATATTGCATTGTCTCTGGCGAACTATAACAAGCTACATTATAATATCCACACACTAAGCCCTGACAAGTCATCTTCTATTGATGGGGTTGAATGGGTAAATGACTGACAGGACCAGGAATGGAATTAGGAAATCAAGGGCTGGTTTCTTGGACACAGATGAAGCCTAGTCCTAGATTAAAAAGCATGTTCAGTGGAGATTCAACATTGAAAGAGCTTCTTAGTCCAAGAAAAGGCTTGATCTGGGTCTGGCAAACTGGCCCCAAAGGTTCCTGGTGTCCCTTACCCCATTCATCTCTATGACGTCCACGTGCCAGTTCTTCGACTGCACCGTCTGGGGGTCCAGCTGATATACAAAGAGAAAGAACGTGATTAAGTTTCCTTCGTTATATTCTCTGCCCATGCCATAATCGATGCATAACCTCATAGGAGACTGAGAGAAGGTATGACAAGAGCAGTGAGTGTTCAAATACACGTACAGTGTCATGGACACAATCACATGGACCCTCACAGAACGCACTCCTTGTATCGTAAATGTACAACTGCACTCTAGCAGAGACACTAAAGCCTTATTTCTGGCATGGTGCCTGTGTGATGTGTTCTTCTTGTGTTAACTTAATCTGACTGTCACTACACCACAGTACCTAGCCAGCTCTCTGAGTACCCAGGGTTCACTGCACTGGAGGAATTAGTCTGTTTATTAGGACACAAACATGAAGACGTCATGTTATGTTAACTTCAACTATGTTTTGTGTTGTACTTGTTCTTCTATAACCACACCCCTGGACCTAGCCAGCTCTGGACTTCTGCCTACCCAGGGTTCACTGCTCTCTCGCTCTCTCTTTCAAGCACCTGTCCCATATGTGTCCCTCCCGTCATGCTCTGGTGAGGTTCTGAAGAGCTCCTTTAAAGTCCAGCCAAGAGAACAAAGAGGCCACGTTACAGTTTGTTTTCCGAGACGAGACTCTCCCTTCAACATGGGCAGGAGGAGGGGGGCTATTTTCTGACTGCTGCTACGTGGAGAGAAAATAAGACCCCGTTTTCCTTTTGCCTCCTCAATGGAAATTCCCAGACTGGCCTGTCTATATTTAAATAACCAAAAATCCCTGGGAACTTCAGATTCAACTGCAGTTTTTCTTTTCTCCTCCATATAAAATTTACAGGATGCTGACATCTGATAAAGTTAAATGGGCTTTGCCCCATGTGTGGATGGAGCAGTGGTGCACGCTGGGTAATGTGTGTGTGTATGTTTAGACTGAGAGGAACCTCTGTAGCCTAGCCAGCCTGAGGGCTCTGTGTGGGTCTGTCCCTACCTAATGAAAGTGATCATCTCTGCATTAAAACACACAATATTTCCTCTTTCATGCATCATGAAACAGTCCATTCACCCCATCAGTCCTCTACTGGGCTAACTAACTAATGTATCACATTTCCCTTCTTTCACTAATGTGAACAAGAATCACATTGATTGAGATGAAAATACACCACACAAGAAAGCCCCCTTTTTCAAATCAGTAAATCACAAATATAGGCTAACACACAACAATGGAAGCACTGCTGCTGCCCTTTCTGTTCACTACCATTTTATTGATATTGCTAGTGCCCAGTTTCATCTTGTTCCTGTTAGTTCTTGTAAGCTGAACTGTCATCTGGTTGTAGGCCAAGTTCTTTGTAGCTCTGCTGAAATGCTTGTGGGTAGAGACAGGGCAGTGTGTTCTTTAAGAAAGTGAGACAGGGACAGGGGTTGTGTTTTTCCCATTTACGTATGGCTGTCTCTAGGGGTAAGCAGTGGCCATGAAAATGACTGCCTCACACGCTTCAGCCTGCTCAGTAGCAGAGGCAGAGCTGGGCAGTTTTCTCATGCTGCCTTGGGAGAATAGAGCTCCGACATGATGTATGATGAGAAGCAAACCCCAGATACATCCGCCTGAATTTAAAATGGATTACATTTTGATTTTGTGCCACTGATCTACACACAACACAATGTCAGAGTGGAATTTTGTTTTTAGACATTTTTACAAATTAATTAAAAGCTGAAATGTCTTGAGTCAATAAGTATTCAACCCCCTTTGTTATGACAAGCCTAAATACATTCAGGAGTAAAAATATGCCTAACAATTAACATAATAAGTTGCGTGTACCTATTCTGTGTGCAATAATAGTGATTACATGATTTTTGAATGAGTACCCCATCGCTGTACCCCACACATACAATTATTTGTAATTTGAGTAGCGAATTTCAAGCATAGATTCAACCACAAAGACTAGAGAGGTTTTCCAATGCCTCAAGAAGAAGGGCACCCATTGGTAGATTTAAAAAAGCAGACATGGAATATCCCTTTGAGCATGGTGAAGTTATTAATTACACTTTGGATGGGGTATCAATACACCCAGTTACTACAAAGACACAGGCGTCCTTCCTAACACAAATCATTATGTTTGGGGAAAATCCGACAACATCCCTGAGTACCACTTCATATTTTCAAGAACGGTGGTGGCTGCATCATGTTAAGGTATAAAATAAATGGAATAGAGCTAAGCACAGGCTAAATCCTAGAGGAAAACTTGGTTCAGTCTGCTTTCAAACAGACACTGGGAGACAAATTCACCTTTCAGCAGGACAATAACCTAAAAACACAAGGCCAAATATACACTGGAGTTGCTTACCAAGACGACAATGGATGTTTCTGAGTGGCCTAGTTAAAGTTGTTACTTAAATCAGCTTGAAAATCTATGGCAAGACTTAAAAATGTCTGTCTAGCAATGATCAACAACCAACTTGACAGAGCTTGAAGAATTAAAAAAAAGAATAATGAGCAAATATTTCCAGGTGTGCAAAGCTCTTAGAGACTTACCCAAAAAGACTCACAGCTGTAATCGCTGCCAAAGGTGTTTCCACTCAGGGGGTTGAATACTTATCTTAATCAAGCTATTATATTGTTTTTTTTGTCATTCATCTTTAGAAAATGCTAGAATTTTTCTTACACTTTGACCTTTGAGTATTTTTTGTAGATTGTTAAACAAAAATACAATTATATCCATTTGAATCCCAATTTGTAACAACTAAATGTAAAAAAGACCAAGTGTGTAAATACTTTCTGAAGGCACTCTATATAAGTCTCAGCTTTTCCACCTAGCTTACACTGAACATGCTGTGTTAGATACACACACCGCAGCCACTGACTAGCATAGCAGTTCTACAACAAGGAGCTAATACCTTTAATACACAGATTCAGCAGCTCCCTGTGTATACCATTACTACCTTCCTAGATGATGTGCTTGTCTGTCTTAAGCCGCATAATCGTTTATTGCTGAGCGAGCGCAAGGCCAACACACTCACTTTCTCGTAACTTTACATTAAGCTAGCACTCATAAAAGTTTGTATTTAGGGAGTCTAATTACCTAATAAAAAAACGTTTTTGAATCAATTACTCTGACACCTATTACCATTAGGGGAGATTTTGTCAATAGGGTTTGGGCATTTAACAAGGTTGCCCTAATCATGGCTATGGTATCCTCACTACTGTACTGTAATCCCCCCAAATCAATCCCTAAAAACTTAATGCAGTACCTCTCCCCTCTCTCAATTACGGTCTACGGCTCTACGCACTTCTCAATAGACAATTTTTTGTTGTTGTCAAATTGGGTTATACAAATACGAAGAGCCTAACTACTATGTCTGACCCTGTAAAGTAACACATTTCACTGCACCTATCTGGTGTATGTGACAATAAAACATATTTATTTTAAATTGTTATGCAGCTGAGCAGAGCGCAGTCAAGCGCACCCATTTCCCCTCAATCACTCCACCGTTCACCTCTAATACTCTGCTGATTTATTCAAAACTCCAGGAAGAACTTCTGCCCCAATTTATCAGTTTTCCTTTCCTTGCCTGGGAAGGAGGAGAGACCAAAGTGCCACTGATTCAGTACGGTGCTACACTATATTCTCAACCTATCACAAAGGATGGATAGATGGGGGCAAGATAGATAGGTTGCTTTGGAAAGAATGATCTCCCCAACGTGACTTGGGGTTATGCCCATCTGGCTAGTAAAACAACAGGAGATGAGGAAAAAATAAGTTGTCTTGAGTGAAACCAATCAGAGGGGAGACTATATGAGGTGAAGCATGAACAAAAACAGAAAGGGGGCGGGTCCTCAAAGTATTTTTTATTCCAAATCCAAGAGATGAATCACAAAGCCAAATCCTCTCTCTCCAGAGAATCCTTGAAACATATTATTAGCCTGTGTTTGTAGAAGAAAGACAGGCTGGTGAAACACAGGCTGGTGGAAGGATATGGGATATTAAAATCAGTAAATCACAAATATAGGAAATCCTAAACCAAACAATGGTTCCAATTAGGACCTTGTCACTCCTCCAGAGGTCAAAGCCTCCTTTATGCGGCCTAAAACGCCGTGACTGAATGGGGAGAGGATCATAATACATGATGTAGGTCAGATGATACTGTAACAATGCATATCCACACTGACTACACTGTACAATCAGCTTTCATGTGGAACAGAACATACTGCATATAGAAAAACAGAAGAATTCTGAGAGTGTGAGTTCGAGTGGATGAGTAGCAATGAGGTGTGTTCCTTTTAGCCAGCATGATGCTCTGTTTTGTGGGAACACACTGTTCTCTGAGCGACCCCTAGGCTGAGGGCCGACTCTCCTGGTGTGTGTGTGTGTGTCTGTTGCAATGCTATTCGAGTGGGCTGGGGACATGGTGATCTGGCTGTGGATCGGGGGGCTCAGCTGGGGAAGTTAGTGGTCCCTCCCTATCTCAACACAGCCAGTACAGAGCACCTGGTTGAGAGACCTAGCTAGACACACACACACACACACACACACACACACACACACACACACACACACAGTTAATATGACAAGCGAGAGGGGGAAAGAATTGATACATGGAAAGTCAGTGGATGAGAAGAGAGCCACTCAGGTTACTGTGATGTCAGCTCTCTTCTATGTATAGTGTGGTATAGACCAGTGGACATGTGGCTGACACTTGTTCTAAGGTGCCTCCACTGAGTATACATCAAACATACATGTGCAGAAAGGCAGGCAAAACACACAGTACACACACATACTGTACCGTACATAGTGAGAAGCCCTTCTACTGATCCCACTGCTGTTGCCAACGGGGGACAGAGCACAGCACAGGCAGGGTTGAAGTAGTTTGAAAAACAGATGCCGAGGTCCCTCTGGAGATGTTCCTATTCTAAATCCATCTCTTACTGAACTCTCCGCAACCCTCCTGAGGATACTGTGGTATAATGTATCTACAACACAGCCAGTCTACATCACCATAACCCAGGTACCTGCTTCTCACATAGGACATAAAATGACAGATCTAGATTTTGGTTTATGGATGACGCATGTAAAAAAATAAAAACTGTCATGGCTTCCGTTCTGACGAAGGAAAACAACCTCTAGGATGTATGTGGAACTTCAAAGCACTGGAAGTTATCAAAACATGGCAATATAGTAAGTGAACAATGCCATCAGGGAAGAAAAGTGTGCACTCTGATTACACAAACGCTTGCCAAAGTCTTTAATTAATCCATTGTTAGATTAACAGGGAGTGATTTTTTAAAGCAGAACTTAATTAGGATGAAGTATGAACTTTTGATACGGCAAATTCATTAATTCCTCTTAATATTTCCTTTGTGCTTTGCTACTTTCCTTGTACCTCTCGCTTTCTGTTCACTGGGAGATTACATTTAAATATTCATTCTGTGACTGACTGTTCTGTTTTAAATGAACAATAAGCAGCAATGTTCCCATCCGGTTTAATTAGAAACTAACTAGCTCAACTGCATGGGCAGTGGGTTTCATTTAATTAAAAACAGAAACCTGGGATTGTTTTTTTGTTTATTAAGACCTCTACAAACAAGAGCATCATTCTTTTTTCTGCTGACAGATTATATTACTGGCCTGATGATTGTAACAAAAACAAAGCAATATGAGTTGACAATATTTTGAATCTAAATTTAGCTGCAGATGAACATAAGAGTGAATATACATAACATAGCTATGTAAAATGTTAACATCACTCTACTTATTAATAATATGATGCTTTGGTAAACAGCTGCTGATGTCATTATAGACAAGTGAAGTGTAAGGCCTTTTGACTCTGTTGTCATGAGCTTCCAGACAAAACTTCCTGGTTTGAGCCTAACCAGCACGCATTCTCAGCAGGCAGAGAGTTATGATTGGCCAAGGACCAGCCCAAGCATCCTATCACAACCCCTAAGGGCAAAGTGTCTCAGGCATACAGTATAAGATCCAACTTCATAAACATCATGCAACATAAAGGCATCTGCTTTAACACAACAGCCTGTTCCTGCCTGCAGCACGCACGACTAACACGGATGATTTACAGGTAGTACAGGAGAGGGTGACCTCTCTGATAATCCCCAGCAGGGACACTAATGTTCTCACAGTTCTGTACACTACAGCGTGTGGTCCCATGCAGGCCAGCCTCACAGTAGCCTGGACAAAAAGGACAGAGAGGAAGAGAAAGAGACAGAAAGTCAGAGCGAAAGGGAGAAAGAGAGTATGTTGAGTCCTTGGGCTTCCTTATGTCAAACCCGAGAATAAAATACATGTAAGCAGCTGACTTTCAATGATAGGCTGTTACCACAACTTATCTGTTTTATCTTCTGTTAACTCAATCATATGTAGAAGGGTTTTCCAATCGCATTATCAAACACATTATCAATCCCTTGATGACCTTCTTTTGGTCTTGGATGGAAAGTTTGAATTTTTTATTAGTCCATAATGTAGCTGTAATTAGAGTATTTACAGTGATAATATGGGTCATCCAAAAAAGTGCTTGTATAGGTCATTTATAGGCAGGTAGATAAACAGCATTTGGAAACACCATTGATACCGTATGAGAGGGTATTTTGTTTCCCTTTCATTCCTCTAGTCCAGCCGAATGCTAACACTCTGTGTAGGTACAGTAGCAGGGGTTGGAACCGGTTCAAGGAACAGAACCGAGGAGCGGAAACAGAACCGGGAACGAAAGTTCTCTCTGGTGTTCCGGAACAGAACCGTTATTTTAAATTCTTGAGAACCGGTTTCTAATGCCTCTGTTGAGTTCATGTGTTAAAAAAATGAATGAAAAGGAACTATATGAACCATTACTTTTTTGGTTCGAACCGGTTCAGAACTTTACTATAAAAATAGTGGTTCTGTTCAGAACGATTGGAAAATCCTTTTGGTAGACACTGGTTAGCCAAACCGACCCACCACTCTTATGAACCCAGACCACGGAGGGTTTGTAATGAGCCCTACCAAAGGCTTGAGTGGTTTAACACTCCTAGACTAATTGGATGATTCATGTAGGCCCCATCGAGGGAGGGATAGAGCGAGAGAGAGGGAGAACGACCCTGATATTCCCACTTAGCCAAAAAATACCCACTCTTCCACCAGGGGCAGCAGGTTTGACCCAGCCCAGCCGGGAGAAAGTCATCCTGGGTACCAGCCTGAGGATGCTCCCTTGCCTCCCTCCACCCCTCTGGAGCTCATTGGCCAGTCTGAGGGTGTCTGGTTGGGGATCGATGGGGGGTGAAGGGCTGGACCCCCCTGTAGTGACAGTCAGATTTATGACTGGCATTTTAAGGCCCTTCAAAGAGGCAAGTGTGATGAAACAGTAACATGTCATCTACACTAATCAGCATACTGAAATGGAACACCACCCTTTTATGTGTTGAGAAATATATTTAGGGATTGGGAGAGGGGGGAGAATTATGGTTATACTTTATTTTCTGTCATACCCAAACCAGCAGAACACTGCTTTTGTTCCGGTTTTAAGTCGGTTGCTTTTCATGATTATTTAATGGGACTTCTAGGGATACTGTAACTGACGCCCACCAAGGTGTAAAACACAATAACATGGCAAAATGGAAATTAGTATGGGAGAGGACATGGGTTCAGAACAAATGTAACAGAAAACATCATGATCATGGTGTTAAGAGTATAATATCTGATTCGGCCTCAGCCAGCCTAAGCTCTACTGGAGTCCCTGCTTCTGCTTCCTCTGCATTGTCTTAATTAGTGTTGTAAGAGGCATTGTCCTGTAAGCACCTCCCTTCCACTTTAAAACTCATCAACATGCTGCAGCTTACTCAACACACTCCTCTTTCTCTGTCTAAATCTCACTATCTAATCTAAATCTGTTCTCAACACACACGCTCGCCTTCCTTTCTACCATCGACCTCTCAGCCTAAATGTCTATAAACACACACACTGCAGTCTGTTCAACAAAAAACACTGCTGCAGTCTGTTCAACAAAAACACTGCTGCAGTCTGTTCAACAAAAAACACTGCTGCAGTCTGTTCAACAAAAACACACTGCAGTCTGTTCAACAAAAAACACTGCTGCAGTCTGTTCAACAAAAACACACTGCAGTCTGTTCAACAAAAAACACTGCTGCAGTCTGTTCAACAAAAACACACTGCAGTCTGTTCAACAAAAAACACTGCTGCAGTCTGTTCAACAAAAACACACTGCAGTCTGTTCAACAAAAAACACTGCTGCAGTCTGTTCAACAAAAACACTGCTGCAGTCTGTTCAACAAAAAACACTGCTGCAGTCTGTTCAACAAAAACACACTGCAGTCTGTTCAACAAAAACACACTGCAGTCTGTTCAACAAAAACACACTGCAGTCTGTTCAACAAAAACACACTGCAGTCTGTTCAACAAAAACACACTGCAGTCTGTTCAACAAAAACACACTGCAGTCTGTTCAACAAAAAACACTGCTGCAGTCTGTTCAACAAAAACACACTGCAGTCTGTTCAACAAAAACACACTGCAGTCTGTTCAACAAAAACACACTGCAGTCTGTTCAACAAAAACACTGCTGCAGTCTGTTCAACAAAAACACACTGCAGTCTGTTCAACAAAAACACTGCTGCAGTCTGTTCAACAAAAACACACTGCAGTCTGCAGTCTGTTCAACAAAAACACACTGCAGTTTGTTCAACAAAAACACACTGCAGTCTGTTCAACAAAAACACACTGCAGTCTGCAGTCTGTTCAACAAAAACACACTGCAGTCCGGTTCAATATACATACTATTCCTCTCCCTCTTCCACACCCACTCTTTCCTTCCTCTCCCTCTTCCACACCCACTCTCTTTCCTTCCTCTCCCTCTTCCACACCCACTCTGTCTCTCTTTCCTTCCTCTCCCTCTTCCACACCCACTCTGTCTCTCTTTCCTTCCTCTCCCTCTTCCACACCCACTCTGTCTCTCTTTCCTTCCTCTCCCTCTTCCACACCCACTCTGTCTCTCTTTCCTTCCTCTCCCTCTTCCACACCCACTCTGTCTCTCTTTCCTTCCTCTCCCTCTTCCACACCCACTCTCTTTCCTTCCTCTCCCTCTTCTACACCCACTCTCTTTCCTTCCTCTCCCTCTTCTACACCCACTATCTTTCCTTCCTTCCTCTTCCACACCCACTCTCTTTACTTCCTCTCCCTCTTCTACACCCACTCTCTTTACTTCCTCTCCCACACCCACTCTTTCCTTCCTCTCCCTCTTCCACACCCACTCTCTTTACTTCCTCTCCCACACCCACTCTTTCCTTCCTCTCCCTCTTCTACACCCACTCTCTTTACTTCCTCTCCCTCTTCCACACCCACTATTTCCTTCCTCTCCCTCTTCCACACCCACTCTCTTTCCTTCCTCTTCTACACCCACTCTTTACTTCCTCTCCCTCTTTCACACCCACTCTTTCCTTCCTCTCCCTCTTCCACACCCACTCTTTCCCTCCTCTCCCTCTTCCACACCCACCATCTCTTTACTTCCTCTCCCTCTTCCACACCCACTCTCTCTTTCCTCCCTCTCCCACACCCACCCTCTCTTTCCTTCCTCTCCCTCTTCCACACCCACTCTCTTTCCTTCCTCTCCCTCTTCCACACCCACTCTCTCTTTCCTTCCTCTCCCTCTTCCACACCCACTCTCTCTTTCCTTCCTCTCCGTCTTAACATCCTTTGACAGCATGAGAGTGGTATAGCAGAAATGTCAGGGATACTATAATCCCTCCAGTTCAATGCCTGATTCTCTGTGCTGCTGTAGGATGAATATGGTGGGGAATAAGTCAGACCCAGTCGGGTTTGGATCCGGACCAGACAGAGTTCATTCATAGACCTGACGTTTATTCAGACTCAACCATCAAAGACTCACTCAACATGAATGAATAAGACCACATAGCTGTGTGAAAGTATGCTTCTATGGGAGGATGTGTATGTGAGAGAGAGACTAGAGATGAACATGAAAGTGCATGATCAAGTGTGTGAAAATATGTGCAAGTGTGAGAGTAGGCATGCGTGTGTGAAGGTGTGTACTATACTGTGATTATGAAAGAGGTACAGAGTCAATATGGCTCTGTGTGTAAACTGAGTATATAGGAAACTAACATTGTGAGTGTGCAGCACTGAACAAACCAATTGTCTATGTCATTTAAATAGAAGAAGCAAAACAGCCCAAACAGATAAGACTGTCCTCTCTCCCAGATTCCCAGATCAAGCCTGAAGAGCGGGAGGACTCAGCCAGGGCTGTGGATAGGTCTGGGATCAGCTGAGATCAATGGGGGGATTTCTGCCTGTAATCCAGGTCTGCAGTGTCAGGCGAGACCAGCAGAGAGATTGACCTGTCAACTCCAGCCACCAGCAGCAGGAGGGTCTTTATTGACCTGTCTATAGATCTGGTATTCACAATAAGCTGCTCAGGGTTCATTATATTGCTTCCACATTTTGCCAGAGAAGCGCAATCTATTGAAATGATTTCATTAAATGTAAATGTGCTGTCCCCCCCTTCATCTATTCTGATTGAAGTGGATTTAACAAGTCACATCAATAAGGGATCATAGCTTTCACCTGGATTCACCTGGTCAGTCTGTCAAGGAAAGAGCATAATGATCCTAATGCTTTGTACTCAGTGTATGACGCAGTATAGTGGCTAATGGATACCAGCATACTGATATCAAACTGCCATATATTAACTGCCTCTGTAAAATATATGTGCTGCACATCTGCACCGGGGATAAAAACAGTATTTACTAAAAATAACCTCTTTCTCCTTCCTCTCACGCATGAGTCCTGACCTAGAACCTGAAGCTAAGGTCTGCGTGTGTGCGTGTTCCCCAGACAGAGGAGTCAGTCAAACTTGAAAGAGTAGTAAACTGCACCATGCGTCTCCACAACGTGTCATTGAGATGACAGTAATTAACCTGTCGGATCAGTAATTAGTCTCTACCCGGGTTACCATGTACCCTGCTGAGAGGATTGTGGGTCATAATTAAGTTCTACCAACAACACTCTGGCCTTAGATCAGTGTCTCAGGGTAATTCCTCTACAGGACAGCAGAGGGAGCAGTCTCACACTCTCAGCTACACCAAAACACCTCTGATTACCTTAACAGATCAGCAACCACACAGACAGAGGTATATCACCATTCAGCTTCACTGGCTTTACACTGAGGAGAGAGCTTGGAAAGATCAGAGTGGTAGATGTGGAAGGTGGATGAGAGGGTAAGAAAGTGAAAAGGGGGTGGGGAGGGGGAGGGTGTAGGGGAGTAATGGTCAAGGCTGTGAATTCAATTTACTGTAGCATCTCACACATACACAGTACTCAGAGCAATGAGACAGTTACTGCAGTTCCGCACCAACAGTACATTATACAAGTAAATGATCTCCTCTACCTAAATCTTTCATTTCCATACCAGCGTCATCTAACAACATCAGCACAGAGCATGGAGGCTTTAGTTGGAGTAACAGTACCAGTTACAGGTGTATATTTCACCACAGTGAATACAAGTACAGAGAGAAAGGGATGAAAACAAACACAGGAAAGAGAGAGTAAAAAGATGAACACAATGACAGAGGGACAACCGTGACTTAGCTGATCAAGAGAAAGAAAAGAAAGAAAGGAAAAAGGGGACCTTTTGTCTGAGGAGCTTGCTGCGCACACGACCCCATAGCTTTGCCCCGGTGTTGGTGTGCCTCTTGATGGCTGAGGAGGGGATTTGAGGCTGCTGAAGCTGCTGCTGGTTGTTCTGCTGGTCATCCTCCACACAGCACTGCTGCTCCAGCCGCTCACACACGGTGTTCAGGTTCACATCTGACACCAGGATTTCCGTCATCCTACCTGAGGCGTCGGCCCACGGGGTTATAATATGAACTAACTAGGAACAAAATCCCCAAGATAGCCGCTGTCCAGAAAAACCTCACGTCAAAGATCAACACTAAATACCAAGGTTGGGATTCTTTTAAATGTGGAGACTAGAAAAGTCTCTCTCAGTTGATGTTCATTTGGAAACTAAGATGAATAAAATAAGGTGAAAATTGAAGATAAGGCAGATAAGGAAGGCACAAAATTTGAGAGGCAGCTTCAGTCTGTGAGAACAGAGAATCCTGATCCTGACATGGTTTTCATTCTTCTAAAGCCGGAGAATTCCACACTGGTTCCTCTCTGGGATGTCAAGCTAATTCCACACTGTGCTGCTGCCAGCATCTCCACAGCTCACAATCTGATTTCCAGTAATGCAAGCAGAGAGAGGGAGAGGTGGAGCGAGAGAGAAAGAGGGAAGCAGAGAGACCGGGAGGGAGGGTGATGCAGGAGGAGGAGGGGGAGTGAATGAGCTGCTGCTGTTAACACCCATTTCTGTTTCTCCAGATGTGAGAACACACCTCCAAATAACAGAGAGAAGGAGAGCGAGAGAGATGACAAACCCTGCTCTGTGCCTTTCCTCATAGCCTTCATGCCTCTCATCCTTTCCCACAATTGGTAACCAATTAAGTGCGTAAAAAAGGAATAAGGAAGGTGAAGAAGAGAAGGAAAGAGAGAAGAGGGAGATGCGACCTCTAACAGGGTGATTTAGATCCCATCAGAAACAACCATATTTCCACAACATATAACGGAACCTCAAAATAACAAACTCTCCACAAATCAGAGTTTAACAAGGGTGGGAAAAAAGAGAGGCTAAATAATTTTAGCACCAAACACGGACACCTTCTCGTATCGTGACAAGAAGCACGTTTTTGTACTCTAAACCTTCCACCCCCCTCACTCCCGCTCTCTCCTCACCCTCTTTCTCTTCCCCTTTCTGTCCTTCTCCCTCTGTCGTCCTGTGTGCCTGTTGCCATGCATTTTTTCTAGATGACTTCTCCTCCACGCTTCCACACTCCACTGAGTCCTCTGTCCATTATGTGTGTGTGGGCTTCCACACTCCACTGAGTCCTCCGTCCATTATGTGTGTGTGGGCTTCCACACTCCACTGAGTCCTCCGTCAATTATGTGTGTGTGGGCTTCCACACTCCACTGAGTCCTCCGTCCATTATGTGTGTGTGGGCTTCCACACTCCACTGAGTCCTCCGTCCATTATGTGTGTGTGGGCTTCCACACTCCACTGAGTCCTCCGTCCATTATGTGTGTGTGGGCTTCCACACTCCACTGAGTCCTCCGTCCATTATGTGTGTGTGGGCTTCCACACTCCACTGAGTCCTCCGTCCATTATGTGTGTGTGGGCTTCCACACTCCACTGAGTCCTCCGTCCATTATGTGTGTGTGTGCTTCCACACTCCGCTGAGTCCTCCATCCATTATGTGTGTGTGGGCTTCCACACTCCACTGAGTCCTCCGTCAATTATGTGTGTGTGGGCTTCCACACTCCACTGAGTCCTCCGTCCATTATGTGTGTGTGTGCGTGTCTGTTCGCAACCGCGTGCGTGCGCATGCATATCCATGTGTGCTTGTGTGCATGGCTGTACTCCAACCACTCCCCTGCCTCCCCACACCCCCGCTCTCTCACCAGCCCAGAGGTCCACAGGGACAGACACAGGACTAATTGACCCCCAGCGGTTCCACTACGCTGGTTAACCCCTTACACACCACCTCCCCCAGCCATCCATCCACAAACATCAGGAAATCACTCATATCTATCCACCCTCTCTGGAGACCACCAGAGTGAATCAGTCCAAAAAGCAAGTTCTGCAGCCTCTAGTTTTGTCTTGTCTGGTTATTGTCCAGCCATGTGGTCAGGTGCTGCAAAGAAAGACCTAGAAAAACTGCAGCAGGCCCAGAACACAACGGCACATCTTGCTCTTCACTGTAATCAGAGGGCTAATATCAATACTATGCATTCTAGTATCTCTTAGCTAAGAGATGAGGAGAGACTGAATGCAGCACTTCTTATTTTTATAAGAAACATTGTGTTCAATTTCAAATAGTTTAAGTAGTCAACTTACACACAGCTCTGACACACACACACACACACACACACACACCCACCAGACTTGCCACCAGGGATCTTTTCACAGTCCCCAAATCCAGAACAAATTCAAGAAGACGTCCAGTATTATATAGAGTCATTATTGCATGGAACTCCCTTCCATCTCATGAACAACAAACCTGGTTTCAAAAAATTGATAAAGTAACATCTCACAGTACAACGCCTCTCCCCTATTTGACCTAGATATTGTGTGTATGTATTGATATGTAGGCTCTGTGTGCCATTTTTAAATGTATGTAGTTCTGTCCTTGAGCTGTTCTTGTTAATGTTCTGTATTATGTTATGTTTCATGTTTTGTGTGGACCCCAGGAAGTAGTTGCTGCTTTCGCAACAGCTAATGGTGATCCTAATAAAATAGCAATACCAAGAGGAGTAGGAAATAGTACATTGTATAATGGGTGTATCAATCTGGTAAGGGATGTCCAAGCCATGCTTGTCATATTCCATCTTGGTTCATGTCTATTCTCCATTAATATCTGAGGGAGAAAAGGAAAAAGTCAGAAGGCTGCATTACACTCAGACAGACTGTCTCCTCTCCTGAACAGTAGCTATGATTTAGTCTATGGTCAGACTCCCTACCTGCTCTGAGGTAGACTGATACCTTTAGATAGCAGCACTGTAAGTCATGGGAGGGGAGCACAGAGAGGGAACGGGGCAGATAAACTTGCAGTATCACCCATGAAAGGAGGAACGCATGCATTGATTGCACAAACACATACAGTAGGGTCCCTTATATCTCACTGGTGGACCGCGTTCCAGACCCAGAACAGGGTCAATAAGGACCGCGGGTCCCGACTACAAAAAAATAATAGTTTTGGGGCCTCCCGAGCGGCGCAGCGATCTAGAGGCGCCACTACAGGACCGGGTTCGATCCCTGGCTGTATCACAACCTGCCGTGATTGGGAGTCCCATAGGGTGGCGCACAATTAGCCCAGCATCATCCGGGTTAGAAGAGAGTTTGGCTGGGGGGGGGCTTTTCTTGGCTCATCGCGCTCTAGCAACTCCTTGTGGCGGGCCGGGCGCCTGCAGGCTGACCTCGGTCGTCAGTTGAACCGACACATTGGTGCGGCTGGCTTCTGGGTTAAGCGGGCGGATGTTGAGAAGCGCAGTTTGGCGGGTCATGTTTTGGAGGACGCATGACTCGAACTTCGCCTCCCGAGCCCATTGTGAAGTTGCAGTGATGGGACAAGACTGTAACTACCAACTGGATATCACAAAACTAGGGAGAAAAATGAGTAAAAAGTAAAAAACTAAATTAGCATGACACGAGCTGAATTAAATGTAAAATGCATTGGAAATGAAAAGCTTGGTATACTCTCAGTGCTCCATTGACATTTCACAGATACACCTGTTTTTGTGAGACATCTTCTAAAAAGAAGACGTTTCCAATTAATATGAAAAGCGTATAATAAAATCTGAAAATGCTCCATGTCTGAAAATCGATATCCATCTTACCTCTGTTTTATGTTCTGCAGAAACGAGAAGAAAGACGACGAATTCAACGGGAAAGTGAGCCTATCAGGTAGCCAGTAGCCTTAAAGGGATACTTTGTAATTTTGGCAATGAGGCCTTTTATCTCCTTCCGCAGAGTAGGATGAACTACTATCATGCTAGCAGATACTCAGACTTCCAGTCATTGCACAAACGCTAATTAGCATTGGCTCGAGAAACTACCTCTAACTTGTTACATACTGGACACAGACATAAAGATGGTTTCCACAAGTTCATCTGACTCTGGGGAAGTAGATAAAAGGCCTCATTGCCAAAATGTCAAAGTAACCTTTTAATTCTTGCACAGAATCCAGCCTAGCTGACCCTATGCAATTTTCCTGATTTTGACCTCTTTTTTTTCTCTGGCCTCCATTGATTTAGTCACCCTTATTCTAGCCATGCTACAAGGGTAAAAATCTGGTAATGATGATAATAACACTGCAGCAGCATACCACCCTGCATCCCACTGCTGGCTTGCTTCTGAAACTAAGCAGGGTTGGTCCTGGTTGGTCCCTGGATGGGAGACCAGATGTTGTTGGAAGTGGTGATGGAGGGCCAGTAGAAGGCACCCTTTCCTCTGGTCTAAAAACATTTCCAATGCGCCAGGGCAATGATAGGAGACATTGCCCTGTGTAGGGTGCAGTCATCCGAATGGGACATTAAACGGTGTCCTGACTCTCTGTGGTCACTAAAGATGTCATGATACTTATCATGGGGCGTCAGGTAGCCTAGTGGTTAGAGCGTTGGACTAGTAACTGAAAGGTTGCAAGATCAAATCCCCGAGCTGACAAGGTGAAAATCTGTCGCTCTGCCCCTGAATAAGGCACTGTTCCTAGGCCGTCATTGAAAATAAGAATGTGTTCTTAACTGACTTGCCTAGTTAAATAAAGGTCAAAAAGTTAAATAAAAAAATAAGAGTAATAATAATAATAATAATAATAATAAGTGTTGTTGAGAGAACATGTGTTCTCTGGTGTCCTGGCTACATTCCCAATCTGGCCCTCATACCATCATGGCCATCATCACTAATCATCCCCAGCTTCCAATTGGCTCATTCGTCCCCCTCCTCTCCCCTGTAACGATTCCCCAGGTCACTGATGTAAATGAGAATATGTTCTCAGTCAACTTACCTGGTAAAATAAAAAAAGACGAGATATGAGACAGCACCCTTAACTGTGAGTGTGTGTTAGGTCTATCTGTGCTAAGGGTGAATGTGGTTGTCAGTCACTGTCTGCTGCTTTCAATCAGGGGTTTGACCATAGTGGTAAGAACTCAGCCATGCAGGGTATTTTTTTAACTCAGGATTGTAAAGCATGAGACATGTACACAGTATTGTGTGTCACATCTGGGAAACTGCTTTTGTTTTTAATGACAAATGGAGTCTGAGTCACTCATTTTTAGGGGCAGACAACTATGGCACAGCACTACAAGTAGCAGAGAAACAACTCCTCAGCGACATCGCTAGCTAGGGTTTCACTGTATATTCAGTTAGAACAAGTCACCGAATCATTTACCATATTCAGAATGTATAGGCACAAAGATAAATAACAAATGGGTATGACCTGAATCCAACATTGTTGCAACTAACCACTTCTGCCTACTGTGAATTAATGGCAATGGGCCAGTTCTAGCAGGAAGTCTCCACTTCAGTCAACTGGAACAATCCGCTCCCATTAGACCCCATCTATACTGGGAATCATACTGGGAGGCACATTGGAGTCAACTGGAACAATCCGCTCCCATTAGACCCCATCTATACTGGGAATCATACTGGGAGGCACATTGGAGTCAACTGGAACAATCCGCTCCCATTAGACCCTATTTATACAGGGAATCATACTGGGAGGCACATTGGAGTCAACTGGAACAATCCGCTCCCATTAGACCCTATCTATACTGGGAATCATACTGGGAGGCACATTGGAGTCAACTGGAACAATCCGCTCCCATTAGACCCTATCTATACTGGGAATCATACTGGGAGGCACATTGGAGTCAACTGGAACAATCCGCTCCCATTAGACCCTATCTATACTGGGAATCATACTGGGAGGCACATTGGAGTCAACTGGAACAATCCGCTCCCATTAGACCCTATTTATACAGGGAATCATACTGGGAGGCACATTGGAGTCAACTGGAACAATCCGCTCCCATTAGACCCTATCTATACTGGGAATCATACTGGGAGGCACATTGGAGTCAACTGGAACAATCCGCTCCCATTAGACCCTATCTATACTGGGAATCATACTGGGAGGCACATTGGAGTCAACTGGAACAATCCGCTCCCATTAGACCCTATCTATACTGGGAATCATACTGGGAGGCACATTGGAGTCAACTGGAACAATCCGCTCCCATTAGACCCTATTTATACAGGGAATCATACTGGGAGGCACATTGGAGTCAACTGGAACAATCCGCTCCCATTAGACCCTATCTATACTGGGAATCATACTGGGAGGCACATTGGAGTCAACTGGAACAATCCGCTCCCATTAGACCCTATCTATACTGGGAATCATACTGGGAGGCACATTGGAGTCAACTGGAACAATCCGCTCCCATTAGACCCCATCTATACTGGGAATCATACTGGGAGGCACATTGGAGTCAACTGGAACAATCCGCTCCCATTAGACCCTATCTATACTGGGAATCATACTGGGAGGCACATTGGAGTCAACTGGAACAATCCGCTCCCATTAGACCCCATCTATACTGGGAGGCACATTGGAGTCAACTGGAACAATCCGCTCCCATTAGACCCCATCTATACTGGGAATCATACTGGGAGGCACATTGGAGTCAACTGGAACAATCCGCTCCCATTAGACCCTATTTATACAGGGAATCATACTGGGAGGCACATTGGAGTCAACTGGAACAATCCGCTCCCATTAGACCCTATCTATACTGGGAATCATACTGGGAGGCACATTGGAGTCAACTGGAACAATCCGCTCCCATTAGACCCTATCTATACTGGGAATCATACTGGGAGGCACATTGGAGTCAACTGGAACAATCCGCTCCCATTAGACCCTATCTATACTGGGAATCATACTGGGAGGCACATTGGAGTCAACTGGAACAATCCGCTCCCATTAGACCCTATCTATACTGGGAATCATACTGGGAGGCACATTGGAGTCAACTGGAACAATCCGCTCCCATTAGACCCCATCTATACTGGGAGGCACATTGGAGTCAACTGGAACAATCCGCTCCCATTAGACCCCATCTATACTGGGAATCATACTGGGAGGAACATTGGAGTCAACTGGCTTTTAGTGTTCCACAGCTTCTCTTTCAACTGCCAACTGTCTACTCTTTCCACCTTATAGCCTGATCATCGTGACAACAACAACAAAAGGCAACACATCAGCACCTCGCCTTCCCATCTTTTTTGGATGATGTCTAGTTAGTAGTTAAACACTGTTGTTGGATCATGATTATTAGAAAGCAAATTACGGACTCTTCTTTAAATCTGCGTATTCCTTCAAAGCTCAGTTGTCCTGAGTCTGCACAACTCTGCCAGGACCTAGGATCAAGAGAGACGCTCAAGTGTTTTAGTACTATATCTCTTGACACAATGATAAAAATAACCATGGCCTCTAAACCTTCAAGCTGCATACTGGACACTATTCCAACTAAACTACTGAAAGAGCTGCTTCCTGTGCTTGGCCCTCCTATGTTGAACATAATAAACGGCTCTCTATCCACCGGATATGTACCAAACTCACTAAAAGTGGCAGTAATAAAGCCTCTCTTGAAAAAGCCAAACCTTGACCAAGAAAATATAAAAAAAACTAATCGGCCTATATCGAATCTTCCATTCCTCTCAAACATTTTAGAAAAGGCTGATGCGCAGCAACTCACTGCCTTCCTGAAGACAAACAATGTATACGAAATGATTCAGTCTGGTTTTAGACCCCATCATAGCACTGAGACTGCACTTGTGAAGGTGGTAAATGACCTTTTAATGGCATCCGACCGAGGCTCTGCATCTGTCCTCGTGCTCCTAGACCTTAGTGCTGCTTTTGATACCATCGATCACCACATTCTTTTGGAGAGATTGGAAACCCAAATTGGTCTACACGGACAAGTTCTGGCCTGGTTTAGATCTTATCTGTCGGAAAGATATCAGTTTGTCTCTGTGAATGGTTTGTCCTCTGACAAATCAACTGTAAATTTCGGTGTTCCTCAAGGTTCCGTTTTAGGACCACTATTGTTTTCACTATATGTTTTACCTCTTGGGGATGTCATTCGAAAACATAATGTTAACTTTCACTGCTATGCGGATGACACACAGCTGTACATTTCAATGAAACATGGTGAAGCCCCAAAATTGCCCTCGCTAGAAACATGTGTTTCAGACATAAGGAAGTGGATGGCTGCAAACGTTCTACTTTTAAACTTGGACAAAAGAGAGATGCTTGTTCTAGGTCCCAAGAAACAAAGAGATCTTCTGTTGAATCTGACAATTCATCTTAATGGTTGTACAGTCGTCTCAAATAAAACTGAAGGACCTCGGCGTTACTCTTGACCCTGATCTCTCTTTTGAAGAACATACCAAGACCATTTCAAGGACCGCTTTTTTCCATCTACGGAACATTGCAAAAATCAGAAACTTTCTGTCCAAAAATGATGCAGAAAAATTAATCCATGCTTTTGTCACTTCTAGGTTAGACTACTGCAATGCTCTACTTTCCGGCTACCTGGATAAAGCACTAAATAAACTTCAGTTAGTGCTAAATACGGCTGCTAGAATCCTGACTAGAACCAAAAAATGTGATCATATTACTCCAGTGCTAGCCTCCCTACACTGGCTTCCTGTCAAAGCAAGGGCTGATTTCAAGGTTTTACTGCTAACCTACAAAGCATTACATGGGCTTGCTCCTACCTATCTCTCTGATATGGTCCTGCCGTACATACCTACACGTACGCTACGGTCACAAGACGCAGGCCTCCTAATTGCCCCTAGAATTTCTAAGCAAACAGCTGGAGGCAGGGCTTTCTCCTATAGAGCTCCATTTTTATGGAACGGTCTGCCTACCCATGTCAGAGACGCAAACTCGGTCTCAATCTTTAAGTCCTTACTGAAGACTCATCTCTTCAGTGGGTCATATGATTGAGTGTAGTCTGGCCCAGGAGTGGGAAGGTGAACGGAAAGGCTCTGGAGCAACGAACCGCCCTTGCTGTCTCTGCCTGGCCGGTTCCCCTCTTTCCACTAGGATTCTCTGCCTCTAACCCTATTACAGGGGCTGAGTCACTGGCTTACTGGGGCTCTCTCATACCGTCCCTGGAGGGTGTGTGTCACCTGAGTGGGTTGATTCACTGATGTGGTCCACCTGTCTGGGTTGGCGCCCCCCCCCCCCCCTTGGGTTGTGCCGTGGCGGAGATCTTTGTGGGCTATACTCAGCCTTGTCTCAGGGTGGTAAGTTGGTGGTTGAAGATATCCCTCTAGTGGTGCTTTGCTTTGGCAAAGTGGGTGGGGTTATATCCTTCCTGTTTGGCCCTGTCCGGGGGTGTCCTCAAATGTCTGGAGTACTTCTCCTGTCCTATTCGGTGTCCTGTGTGAATTTAAGTGTGCTCTCTCTAATTCTCTCTCTCGGAGGAGGAGGACCTGAGCCCTAGGACCATGCCTCAGGACTACCTGACATGATGATTCCTTGCTGTCCCCAGTCCACCTGGCCGTGCTGCTGCTCCAGTTTCAACTGTTCTGCCTAATTATTATTCGACCATGCTGGTCATTTATGAACATTTGAACATCTTGGCCATGTTCTGTTATAATCTCCACCCGGCACAGCCAGAAGAGGACTGGCCACCCCACATAGCCTGGTTCCTCTCTAGGTTTCTTCCTAGGTTTTGGCCTTTCTAGGGAGTTTTTCCTAGCCACCGTGCTTCTACACCTGCAGTGCATGCTGTTTGGGGTTTTAGGCTGGGTTTCTGTACAGCACTTTGAGATATCAGCTGATGTACGAAGGGCTATATAAATACATTTGATTTGATTTGATTTGTTGTCTCTCTTTGTTCTCTGAGTCTTCAATGGGATGTCATGATTCAGAGCTGAGATCGGAGATTAGGCCTAAACTCTTTGAATTCATTAAACAAATACAAATCTTTTTTTTTTTTTAAATATAGGGCATTTTCCTCCTCTCTTTCTTTCTAGTTTTTCCTGTTTTAAGGTCTGGGGTTTAGGCTACATACAACAGGATAATATAACACATTTGCGGGCCTGTCAGATGGTTTGTCAATCTGTCTGTGTTTGACAGTGTTGCCTTCCACCAGACAGCTCTAGTACAGGGCACAAGGGTTGAGAGGAAAGCAGAGCGCTTCATCAATGTTGCAGCAATGCTCTCTCTTGAAGATGGACAGTTCAGATAGAGTCCATCACTACACTCCACATCACAATGACATCACACACATGCACCTGGCCCATATAAAAATTAATTCGCTCAACCGCACACACAAACACTCCAACTCTCCGAAATCCAGTCAACTACAAATACCCCCCTCACGGCATTTCTTCTTGCCTTATTTATAGTGTTAATAACATAACTACACAAGGCATGCTCACCCAGAGTAGTATTCACACAGCTCAACACTCAGACCACAACATGTTTTCCTATATACCAGCCACACTCTGAAAGCCGTTTTCCATAAATGAAATACAGTGCCTTCGGAAAGTATTCAGACCCCTTGACTCTTTCTACATTATGTTACAGCTTTATTCTAAAATGGATGAAATTAAACATTTTCCTCAGCAATCTATACACAATACACCAGAATGACAAATCAAAAACGGAAATGCCTTATTTACATAAGTATTCAGAACCTTTGTTATAAGACTTGAAATTGAGCTTAGGTGCATCCTGTTTCCATTGATCATCCTTGAGATGTTTCTACAACTTCATTGAAGCTCCATAGTTCCTCTGTGGAGATGGGAGAACCATCCAGAAGGACAACCATCTCTGCAGCACTCCACCAATCAGGCCTTTATGGTAGAGTGGCCAGACGGAGTCCACTCCTCAGTAAAAGGCACATGACAGCACACTTGGAGTTTGCCAAAAGGCATCTAACGACTCTCAGACCATGAGAAACAAGATTCTCTGGTCTGATGAAACCAAGATTGAACTCTTTGGCCTGAATGCCAAGTGCCACGTCTGGAGGAAACCTGGGACCATCCCTATGGTGAAGTGTGGTGGCAGCATTAGGCTGTGGGGATGTACAGAGAGATCCTTGAAGACCTGCTCCAGAGTACTCAGGACCTCAGACTGGGGCGAAGGTTCACCTTCCAACAGGACAATGAACCTAAGCACACAGCCAAGACAACTCAGAAGTGGCATCGGGACAAGTTTCTGAATGTCCTTGAGTGGCCCAGCCAGAGCCTGGACTTGAACCCGATCGAACATCTCTGGAGAGACCTGAAAATAGCTGTGCAGCGACACTCCCCATCTAACATGAGCTTGAGAGGATCTGCAGAGAAGAATGGGAGAAACTCCCCAAATACATGTGTGCCAAGCTTATAGCGTCAAACCTAAGAAGACTCGATGCTGTCATCGCTGCCAAAGGTGCTTCAACAAAGAACTGATTAAAGGGTCTGAATACTTATGTAAATGTGATAGATTTGTAAAAAAAATGGTTAATAAAATTAGCAAACATTTCTAAAAACCTGTTTTTGATTTGTCATTATGGGGATATTGTGTGTAGATGAAATTGTTTTTTCCCCTTATCAATCAATTTTAGAATAAGGCTGTAATTTAAGGAGTGTGAATACTTTCCGAAGGCACTGTAAAGGTAGCATAATAATAGGAAAGGACTGTACAATAATGTTAGGCAATACTGCAGAATGTGGGATATATTCTGAGACCCTTGCTTTGGCAGCAACACACACACACACAATAATGTTGTCAGGTCTTGGAATGTGTAGAGCTTGACTGGGAAAGAAAGAGGGAGAACATGACCATGGCTAAGAGCCTGACTTAGTTCTGACATCATCGTCAGGCCTGTGTCTTAATTATAGATGACCTAGGTGGTACAGTTAGTTAGGCTCACAGCCACAGCCCTCTATAAAGACTGCTCCATTATATAGCAGCTCCATACGAGAGACAGGACTGAAGTGGTTCCTGGTCTGCATCACAAATGGCACCCTATTCTCCATGTAGTGCACTACTTTTGACAAGGATCCAAAGGGCTCTGGTCAAAAGTAGTGTACTGTGTTGGGAATAAGGTGCCATTTGGGACGCAAACCTGGACTGGTTTCATCCCCACTACACAGTCAATCTAGGACAGCCCACCAGCCTACCTGCCTGGGATACATCACGGTGCACTTGACTTTCACAGCTCTATTCCCAAACGTATTTGAAGTAGCCTTAAAGAACCCTGGCTTCAAATAGGAAAAGCCTACTGTATGGGAGGGAGTCTGTGTGAGCCAGTTGCTAATTAGCCACTAGGGTTGTTTTGTGCATTAGCAGGTAATCACCCATTCATTCCATTGGCAAGTACAGCTTGGATTCCAATATGAAGAATATCATTCTAGAGTGTAGCCAAACTAGTAGAGAGGTTTTGTTATGGAAATATGTTTTCCTCAGAGAGGTTTTGTTATGGAAATGTGTTTTCCTCATAGAGGTTTTGTTATGGAAATGTGTTTTCCTCAGAGAGGTTTTGTTATGGAAATGTGTTTTCCTCATAGAGGTTTTGTTATGAAAATGTGTTTTCCTCAGAGGTTTTGTTATGGAAATGTGTTTTCCTCAGAGAGGTTTTGTTATGGAAATGTATTTTCCTCATAGAGAGGTTTTGTTATGGAAATATGTTTTCCTCAGAGAGGTTTTGTTATGGAAATATGTTTTCCTCATAGAGAGGTTTTGTTATGGAAATGTGTTTTCCTCATAGAGGTTTTGTTATGGAAATGTATTTTCCTCAGAGAGGTTTTGTTATGGAAATGTGTTTTCCTCAGAGAGGTTTTGTTATGGAAATGTGTTTTCCTCATAGAGAGGTTTTGTTATGGAAATGTGTTTTCCTCATAGAGGTTTTGTTATGGAAATGTGTTTTCCTCAGAGAGGTTTTGTTATGGAAATGTGTTTTCCTCATAGAGAGGTTTTGTTATGGAAATGTGTTTTCCTCATAGAGAGGTTTTGTTATGGAAATGTGTTTTCCTCATAGAGAGGTTTTGTTATGGAAATGTGTTTTCCTCATAGAGAGGTTTTGTTATGGAAATGTGTTTTCCTCATAGAGAGGTTTTGTTATGGAAATATGTTTTCCTCAGAGAGGTTTTGTTATGGAAATATGTTTTCCTCAGAGAGGTTTTGTTATGGAAATGTGTTTTCCTCATAGAGAGGTTTTGTTATGGAAATGTGTTTTCCTCATAGAGGTTTTGTTATGGAAATGTGTTTTCCTCAGAGAGGTTTTGTTATGGAAATGTGTTTTCCTCATAGAGAGGTTTTGTTATGGAAATGTGTTTTCCTCATAGAGAGGTTTTGTTATGGAAATGTGTTTTCCTCATAGAGAGGTTTTGTTATGGAAATGTGTTTTCCTCAGAGAGGTTTTGTTATGGAAATGTGTTTTCCTCATAGAGAGGTTTTGTTATGGAAATGTGTTTTCCTCAGAGGTTTTGTTATGGAAATGTGTTTTCCTCATAGAGGTTTTGTTATGGAAATGTGTTTTCCTCAGAGAGAGGTTTTGTTATGGAAATGTGTTTTCCTCATAGAGAGGTTTTGTTATGGAAATGTGTTTTCCTCAGAGAGGTTTTGTTATGGAAATGTGTTTTCCTCATAGAGAGGTTTTGTTATGGAAATGTGTTTTCCTCAGATGTTTTGTTATGGAAATGTGTTTTCCTCAGAGAGGTTTTGTTATGGAAATGTGTTTTCCTCATAGAGAGGTTTAGTTATGGAAATGTGTTTTCCTCATAGAGGTTTTGTTATGGAAATGTGTTTTCCTCAGAGAGGTTTTGAGCTGGTGATACTTGGATGGACGGCTACAGGACGCCAGTGCATGACTGGGATATCATGACGGATATGGTCTATTGTTAACAAACAGCATGTCTCAATGGTGGCGGTTCCTTTATGTTCATGATGAGGACCTTGAACTGATACCACCTGGTAACATGAACCGACATACACTTTTACTACAACCGTGCATGCGTAGTGTACACGCCTGTGTGGGTAAAAAGTACAGCCCAAACCATCCTAGAGAATGATATGTTAGTTAGTGCATCCATCACAGACACAGCAGGACATTCTCTTTAACCAGATAATGAAATAAATGTTATATGAGAACACAAGATCATAACACATGATGAAATCTAATGAAAGTGGCGATGCTTTGGGGTTATTAAGATTCCTCATAAAAAATGACAAACTACAGTGGATTAATCTATGGGTCATTGTGTGTGTGTGTGTGATGACGGTGGAGCTAGGGGGCTGTGGCAGAGGCGTGTGATTGGTCGTTGTGACAGCTGGCCGATACAGATAGCCATAAGCCATATCCTGAGTGGATAATTTGATCAGCTTTAATACACCACCACCATGGCCGACCACCTCTAGAAATATCACTGCTAAATTACCCCATCCCCCATCTTCCCTCCTCCTTTCCTGTACATAGGAGGGGGTGGTAGAGACCGCTGTGATGCTCAGAATCACAATGGAATGAGAGATGGGGGTTGTGAAGAGGGGAGAGGGTAAGGCATATACAGTCAGGTCTAGAATTATTGGCACACTTGATAAAGATGAGCAAAAAAGACTGTATAAAATAAATAACACAAATACTGAGCTGTATTGTATGATCATAACATTTGAAAATATTATTTTATACTAATAGAAAATACAAAAAAGATAAGGGTCAGAATTATTGACACCCCTGTTTTCAATACTCCAGCACCCTTTCCCTGTGATGATAACAACACTGAGGCTTTTTGAGACTGGAGAACCCATTGGGAGGGATCTTAGACCATTCATCTGTACAGCATCTTTCCAGATCCTTGATAGCCTTCCTCTGTTCTTATGGACTACACAGACAATCTGAGTTGACCTTTACATTTTATTCCTATTTGTCTCCATTCACACTCACAGGGCCCTACACACCACACACACTGACACTCCAACACACATACATACATTCAATCCATCATTTGCTCACACACACATAGTTTTATCACACACATACATTTATACTGACTCTACACACACTCACTCACATACAATCATCATATACACTGCTGCTACTCTGTTTATCATATATCCTGATGCAGAGTCACCTTATCCCTACACATTTCTACTATCGATCCAGTATTCCTGCACATTGTAAACATGGTACTGGAACTGACCCTGTATATAGTATGCTTACTGTGTGTTCTTGTTCTACCTTATTTTAGTACTACATTGTTATTGATTACTGCATTGTTGGGTTTGGAGTTTGCAAGAAAGGCATTTCACTGTACTTGTGCATGTGAGAAAACTTTAAACTGAACTGGGTCTATAATTCAGGTTTTAAATGTGTTTTAAGTCTGGAGACAGATGGCTATGGCATAATGTTGATTTTGTGGTCAATTTACCGTTTCTTTGTGGATTTTGATTAGTGTTTCAGGTTGATCCACTTGTGGCCAGGTGTCAAGCCTCCTGTCAGAGGCAACCAGGTTTTTGGATAAAATGTCCAGGTATTTGGTAAAGTTCATGATGCTGTTGACCTTAACGGGCCCCAGGTCCAGTGGAAACAAAATAGCCCCATAACACCAAAGATCCGCCACCATATTTTACCGTAGCTATGAAGTACTTTTCTGCATACGATTCTGTTTTTCAACGCCGAACCACTGGTGTGTGTGGCCAAAGAGATCAAGGGTGCCAATAATTATGGACCTTACTGTATTGTGTGTGTACATGCTTGTGTATGTGTGTGTGACCATATGTGTCTCAGGTCTTTCATGTGCGGGGAGCCCAGGGTGAGAGGCTCCTGGTTCATGCGAGTGGTTCGGGGACAGAACTCAGATTAAACACTATCATCACTACAGACTCTGAGAACAAAAGGAGACAAGGGGCTATCATTAGCATAGAGTATTCACTGTGAATCAAATCAAATCAAATTTTATTTGTCACATACACATGGTTAGCAGATGTTAATGCGAGTGTAGTGAAATGCTTGTGCTTCTAGTTCCGACAATGCAGTAATAACCAACAAGTAATCTAACTAACAATTCCAAAACTACTGTCTTGTACACAATGTAAGGGGATAAAGAATATGTACATAAGGATATATGAATG
Source organism: Oncorhynchus mykiss (assembly GCF_057628025.1). Classification (NCBI taxonomy): domain Eukaryota; kingdom Metazoa; phylum Chordata; class Actinopteri; order Salmoniformes; family Salmonidae; genus Oncorhynchus; species Oncorhynchus mykiss. The sequence continues at coordinate 30,695,528 of NC_143031.1, forward strand.
AGTGATGGTACAGAGCAGCATAGGCAAGATACAGTAGATGGTATCGAGTACAGTATATACATATGAGATGAGTATGTAAACAGTGGCATAGTTAAAGTGGCTAGTGATACATGTATTACATAAGGATACAGTCGATGATATAGAGTACAGTATATACGTATGCATATGAGATGAATAATGTAGGGTAAGTAACATTATATAAGGTAGCATTGTTTAAAGTGGCTAGTGATATATTTACATCATTTCCCATCAATTCCCATTATTAAAGTGGCTGGAGTTGAGTCAGTGTCAGTGTGTTGGCAGCAGCCACTCAATGTTAGTGGTGGCTGTTTAACAGTCTGATGGCCTTGAGATAGAAGCTGTTTTTCAGTCTCTCGGTCCCAGCTTTGATGCACCTGTACTGACCTCGCCTTCTGGATGATAGCGGGGTGAACAGGCAGTGGCTCGGGTGGTTGATGTCCTTGATGATCTTTATGGCCTTCCTGTGACATCGGGTGGTGTAGGTGTCCTGGAGGGCAGGTAGTTTGCCCCCGGTGATGCGTTGTGCAGACCTCAGTACCCTCTGGAGAGCCTTACGGTTGAGGGCGGCACAGTTGCCGTACCAGGCGGTGATACAGCCCGCCAGGATGCTCTCGATTGTGCATCTGTAGAAGTTTGTGAGTGCTTTTGGTGACAAGCTGAATTTCTTCAGCCTCCTGAGGTTGAAGAGGCGCTGCTGCGCCTTCTTCACAATGCTGTCTGTGTGAGTGGACCAATTCAGTTTGTCTGTGATGTGTATGCCGAGGAACTTAAAACTTGCTACCCTCTCCACTACTGTTCCATCGATGTGGATAGGGGGGTGTTCCCTCTGCTGTTTCCTGAAGTCCACAATCATCTCCTTAGTTTTGTTGACATTGAGTGTGAGGTTATTTTCCTGACACCACACTCCGAGGGCCCTCACCTCCTCCCTGTAGGCCGTCTCGTCGTTGTTGGTAATCAAGCCTACCACTGTTGTGTCGTCCGCAAACTTGATGATTGAGTTGGAGGCGTGCATGGCCACGCAGTCGTGGGTGAACAGGGAGTACAGGAGAGGGCTCAGAACGCACCCTTGTGGGGCCCCAGTGTTGAGGATCAGCGGGGAGGAGATGTTGTTGCCTACCCTCACCACCTGGGGGCGGCCCGTCAGGAAGTCCAGTACCCAGTTGCACAGGGCGGGGTCGAGACCCAGGGTCTCGAGCTTGATGACGAGCTTGGAGGGTACTATGGTGTTGAATGCCGAGCTGTAGTCGATGAACAGCATTCTCACATAGGTATTTCTCTTGTCCAGATGGGTTAGGGCAGTGTGCAGTGTGGTTGAGATTGCATCGTCTGTGGACCTATTTGGGCGGTAAGCAAATTGGAGTGGGTCTAGGGTGTCAGGTAGGGTGGAGGTGATATGGTCCTTGACTAGTCTCTCAAAGCACTTCATGATGACGGAAGTGAGTGCTACGGGGCGGTAGTCGTTTAGCTCAGTTACCTTAGCTTTCTTGGGAACAGGAACAATGGTGGCCCTCTTGAAGCTTGTGGGAACAGCAGACTGGTATAGGGATTGATTGAATATGTCCGTAAACACACCGGCCAGCTGGTCTGTGCATGCTCTGAGGGCGCGGCTGGGGATGCCGTCTGGGCCTGCAGCCTTGCGAGGGTTAACACGTTTAAATGTCTTACTCACCTCGGCTGCAGTGAAGGAGAGACCGCATGTTTTCGTTGCAGGCCGTGTCAGTGGCACTGTATTGTCCTCAAAGCGGGCAAAAAAGTTATTTAGTCTGCCTGGGAGCAGGACATCCTGGTCCGTGACTGGGCTGGATTTCTTCCTGTAGTCCGTGATTGACTGTAGACCCTGCCACATGCCTCTTGTGTCTGAGCCGTTGAATTGAGATTCTACTTTGTCTCTGTACTGACGCTTAACTTGTTTGATAGCCTTGCGGAGGGAATAGCTGCACTGGTTGTATTCGGTCATGTTACCAGACACCTTGATGCGTGCAGATTGAGGGAGGTGAGGGAAGAGAGTGATGGAAGGAATGGAGTTAGGCATATGGAGGGGTGTCGGGGGTTGCGTCCTGTGTAGGTTCACAATCCTGACCGATCACCCCCTAGGGGGCTCACCTTCAACCATGCCGTTGTCATGGAGAAGATATTGGCAGTACTGTACGTACAGGGCTCTCTAAGCTCAATATGGTGCTTCTGCAGCAAAATGCCACGAGGGCCAAAGGGGGAGAGACAGTCAGAGTGATGCAAGACCCGAGCGAGAAGCAGTAACGAGGAACAGTACCTTGCTAACTATCTCTGTGCCTGGCTGACAAGAATCCTGCATATACAGCACTACTGTAGCGTAGCTGGTTCTCCCTTACCCAGCAGAGAGATGGCTGAACAGCATAATAAACATGGCACCATCTTTAATTTATAGAATGTGCCAGTGATGGCTGTTCTCTAATCTCCAGGAAAGGCAGTGTGGCTGAGGGATGATGTGGACTCTCCATGTGCTGGCTACAGAGGTAAAGGGGGAGTTGGTGCTGGCTGCAGAGGTAAAGGGGGAGGTGGTGCTGGCTACAGATTTAAAGAGGGAGGTGGTGCTGGCTACAGAGGGGGAGGTGGTGCTGGCTACAGAGGGGGAGGTGGTGCTGGCTACAGAGGGGGAGGTGGTGCTGGCTACAGAGGTAAAGAGGGATGTAGTGCTGGCTACAGAGGTAAAGGGGCAGGTGGTGCTGGCTACAGAGGGGGAGGTGGTGCTGGCTACAGAGGGGGAGGTGGTGCTGGCTACAGAGGGGGAGATGGTGCTGGCTACAGAGGGGGAGATGGTGCTGGCTACAGAGGGGGAGGTGGTGCTGGCTACAGAGGGAGAGGTGGTGCTGGCTACAGAGGGAGAGGTGGTGCTGGCTACAGAGGGGGAGGTGGTGCTGGCTACAGAGGTAAAAGGTAAAGGGGGAGGTGGTGCTGGCTACAGAGGTAAAAGGTAAAGGGGGAGGTGGTGCTGGCTACAGAGGTAAAAGGTAAAGGGGGAAGTGGTGCTGGCTACAGAGGGGGAGGTGGTGCTGGCTACAGAGGTAAAAGGTAAAGGGGGAGGTGGTGCTGGCTACAGAGGGGGAGGTGTTGTTGGCTACAGAGGGGGAGGTGGTGCTGGCTACAGAGGTAAAGGGGGAGGTGGTGCTGGCTACAGAGTTAAAGGGGGAGGTGGCACTTGCCCTAGACAGGGGTTAGTTGGTGGACCCACATTCCACTGCCCCCTGGGTGCACCGGTGTAGTAGCAGCAGGTCTGTGAGTGACTGATGCATCCCCGCAGAGCCCCGCACCCCTGCGCAGACACACAATACATACATGCGTCACACACACACTGTTTCAATCACACACCGCTGACCTGTAAAAGGCTCCATACTTTGAGCAACCCAGTAACCCCACCCCCAGGAGGACAATCCACAGGCAACCAGCCAGCAGTGGATGAGGGTGAGTGTTCAGTCACGCACTGTTAAAGTGGAGCCCATACTGTGTTCAGCACTTCATTATGTATACATACGGTACATGTATATGGTTACTCACATACCAGGCAGGGGACATGGAGGGGATCAGGAAGGACATTGAATAGAAACCTGAGAGAAGCTAGTCTCCATTTGTGGGTAAGATTTGATGTTTGGTCTTCAGGGGTTTTAGTAGAGGTTAAACATGTAGAACTCCTAGTTAAAAGTCCACCTGTAAGGCTAGGTTTGGAACAGTCCAAATTGTAAGGCTATTTCAGAATCCACAATTAGAATGTCAATAAAATATAAAAGAACTGAGCATACAGGCCTAGCTGAGATAAAACTGACCATGCCAAACTTCTACAAATATATTAACACCATGGTGAATACGTTCCTGCTGCTGTCCCTTGTGTTTGACACATTGAGTCGGTGGTAGTACATCAGATATGAAGCAGTCAGGACCTGTGCTTTTTCACCTACTTCTGAGATGAGATGGAGAGGATCTCAGTGGAGTTCCACAGGTTTAAATAATTCAGTCATTTTAGTCAGTCAGTCAGTCAGTAGGGTAAATAGATGTGTGTTGGACCTCAGCTGCAGCCACAACCAGCACAGGGAGCTGGTGTGAGGGAGAAGGAGGAGGGACGAAAGGAATGTCTCAATGGAGGAATGAGGTTCTACTGAACCTCTAAGAGGAGAACGAGGTCACAAATAGGTCTCCATTCAACTCAAGGTCACGGAGAAGCTCAAAACATCATCATCGTTGGCAATGCCCACCACCTTTAAACAATCATGAAAAGGTATGTTCCCCTTCACAAGGTGGAGAAGCCATCAGTTCCAGGCAGAGTGTGGAACGAAACATCTATAAACAGGTGAGACTAACAGAGAAAAATCAATAGACACTCCTAACACAGCTCTCCTGATGTAGCCAAAGGAGATTGTTACACAGGGCCAAACACTACTTTAACAACAGATGAACCCAGGAGGACAAAACAACCCTCCTTAGGCTGATGTGTAGCTCCAAACTGAGGCTGACACACTATAAAGTTCTCTCTTTATTTATTTCTGTCTCTCTCTCCCTCTGTCACCCTCATTCTCTCCCTCCCGCCCTCTCTCTAACAGATTAAGAAGTAGCATGAAAAATAACAAGGCTGTGGTTCTCAGTTAATCAATACTTAGTAGCTAATGGCAGAATTAGTGAAGCAGCCTGAACCATAATGTCTTCCATATGATGCTGAGCAGCACAGCAGCAGTCCTGGTGGCCTTGGTTCTGTGGGTCTGTAGTGCTGTCTATCCTGACCTGGCCTCTCAGAGTTGTTCTTCCAGCATAAACACAGCTCAGGTTACCAGTGTTGGGAGAGGCCAGATGTTGGCAGCACACGGTATGATAATCATACTGCTGAAATAGCATGTTGTTCACTTTATAAAAACAGCTGAATACTGCAGAGAACCTTAAAGACATTGGAACTAATGTTCCAAAATAGTAATTCAGTACATTTTAGCAGACTACATTACACTTCCTGTCAACAAACCATAAGATTAAATCACATTTGTGATTGTGAGCATAAAAATGGGATGTCTTCTCCTTTCCCTCTCCTTCCTCCTATTCACAGTGAGCCCTGGCCTTTCTCCAGCTCCACCATCATCTCTCCTCCCAGTCTCATGGTCAGAGCCCTGCTGCAGTTCTATCTACTCTACACTCCATGCATGGATGCCCTCTCTCTCTGGTCCGTAAGGTGTTTGTTGCTCTCTCTCTCTCTCCCTCTCCCTCTCCCTCTCTCTCAAGTCCTCAAAAACTCCATCTATTATACAACACGACATCATTCAACGTTCTCAGTGTTTCTGAAATAGATATTATTACTGTGAATGCGCTCCCACACCCACTCAGCTCTTTGAAGTTAGCCACTCTAGCCATGCAAACAGGATAACCTTGTTCCTGCCAGGTTATATTCAGACTAATTCAGCATGGCAAGTTTGTTACACAAGAGAAGGTGCTTGAAGCAGGGAGATGTAGAGCCATAGTGAGTGTCTGAAAGAGGCACTAGAAAGGAAGAGGAAAGTTCATGCTTTTTGGATAACATCAAAACAATATTTTTTGACATGTTAAACCTGTAGTGCAGTTGTACATTGTTTGTGGCACCAATTACAAAATAATTTTATTCCCAAGTCACACCCCGTACCTGGATCTGAAACGACTCCCCTCTGGGTGCAGGTATAGGGCAACCCCTGGCAGGAAAAATACAACAAGACAATCATTTGGTGTGAAATCCCTCCTAAACAGCTGGGATTAATGTTCCTATCCACCCAGCAAGGCCAGCAGGCTGGTTATCTTTCATCGGTATATACTATATGTTACTGCTATGAATTTTGCATTGTCAATGTGTTGTCTATAGTATTTATAGGGTACATGTTACTGTAACAACACTTCCCCACAGGGACAGTCAAGACAGTCAAAGTAGAAAGAACAGTGTGTCTATGTGGCGCAGCCATGCTCATCATAGAGACCAGTCAGCTGCTTCTACACTACAGCCGTAGCCATACACACTCATGATATATCAGGTGCCATAGAGACCAGTCAGCTGCTTCTACACTACAGCCGTAGCCATACACACTCATGATATATCAGGTGCCATAGAGACCAGTCAGCTGCTTCTACACTACAGCCGTAGCCATACACACTCATGATATATCAGGTGCCATAGAAACCAGTCAGCTGCTTCTACACTACAGCCGTAGCCATACACACTCATGATATATCAGGTGCCATAGAGACCAGTCAGCTGCTTCTACACTACAGCCGTAGCCATACACACTCATGATATATCAGGTGCCATAGAGACCAGTCAGCTGCTTCTACACTACAGCCGTAGCCATAGACACTCATGATATATCGGGTGCCATAGAGACCAGTCAGCTGCTTCTACACTACAGCCGTAGCCATAGACACTCATGATATATCGGGTGCCATAGAGACCTGGAAACATAGTTTGTTAAAAGAAAGTCATGCTGTGTCCACAAACCTTTGTTCTCCATGTCAGAAGATGGGACTGCAAGAATGATCGTTACCTGATCATACTTCATCTCTCAGAGGACTGACAGGTGGAACAGCCTGGGTGGGTCCTGGAGGGGTTAGGGATATTTCAACCCCAGATGAAAACAATTACATCAGACAGCCAGGCTAATGTCTAGTGGCAGAGGGGCCCAATTGGGAGGCCCAGTTTGGGAATCCAGGAAGTGAAGAGAAATGGCTACCCATCATTCACAGCAGTGTGGTTGTGACAGGGGCAAAACAATATGATTTAACCATCATGGTGTTTATGACATCTCAATCTGTTGCAGCAAAACATTTCTCATAGGAAGGAATGCCTGGCTTTAATACTGTAGACAAACTATTATCAGACGGGGGTATTGGCCAGATGAATGACTGTAGAACTGGAAACATGAATATCAGTCATTATGTTTAGAAAGAGAGAGGTGGAGCTGTAGTGAACCCAATAAAATACAAATACTGAAGCTGAAATCATTAGGAACTCTTGCAACATGATATTAATACCACAAAATCAAATGTAGAAAATCTGCCGATTTATATCACATATTGAAAAACAAGGGAGAGGTTTCCTGGCTGATTTCATTGTAGTGCTGAGCGATTAGTGCTGTTTGAGGTGGGTTCGGTTTTGGTTAGATTATTTAAAAAATAATTACAGGTTTTGTTTTTGATTTTAAAAAACGACATTAAATGCACTATGCATTGTGTGGGTTGAATGCTGTAACAGAATAAAACATTAAATTAAAGTCCCATGATGGTAGTGACTGTCCATTACTGCTCTTCACTTATTAACCATCATTCACATTACTTTAATCAAATATTACATTTGTTTTAGGACTTTTATAATTCAAAGTCCTCATCTCATCTCTATAGAGCTGCTGCCAACATCACTATTTTAGTAGTTCTTCAAAGTAAATAATACATACTTTTATGAATACCAACTATTAATCACATAGATCATGTAATTTAAGGTATAGATACCTCACGAAGCAACTGCTTTCTATGCCTCTCGATCGCAAGGTCTTCGCTCCTCGCTGTCTCCGTGCCCACAGAAATGACAAGTAGGTGCGCAATTGATTATTGTCATTGTAGTTAATTACTACATTTTCTGCGCTAAACTATGTAGAATATTGTCCTGTTAGAAACTACAACCCCATACTACATCGCACAGTTCGGGCTTGATCTGATGTGTCTCTAGAGAAACGGTGCATTGGGCTGTGATAATTTTTTTTTATTTTTTATATCTAATTTAAATAATTGAACCGACATCTGTCAATTAGATTGAAAAAACTAAAAAACGAAACAAATGTTGGTTAATCTCACTAATTGAATCAAAAAAAGCAAAAGCAGGGCCTCCCGGGTGGCGACGCACAATTGGCCTAGCGTTGTCCGGTTAGGGAGGGTTTGGCCGGTAGGGATATCCTTGTCTCATCGCGCACCAGTGACTCCTGTGGCGGGCCGGGCGCAGTGCGCGCTAACCAAGGTCGCCAGGTGCACGGTGTTTCCTCCGACACATTGGTGCGGCTGGCTTCCGGGTTGGATGGCCCTGTGTTAAGAAGCAGTGCGGCTTGATTGGGTTGTGTATCGGAGGACGCATGACTTTCAACCTTCGTCTCTCCTGAGCCCGTACGGGAGTTGTAGCGATGAGACAAGATAGTAACTACTAACAATTGGATACTATGAAACTGGGGAGAAAAAAAAGCAAAAACAACATCATCGTCAACAGCAGTATACCACAGCTCTGAGAGGCCAAGCAGGTATTCAGTCCATCAACAAAGGCAGAGCAGACCCTCGTGGCCAGATGGCCATGGCCACAGATGAGACCATCAGTGATTACTGTGGTAAGACCCCCCCATCAGTGATTACTGTGGTAAGACCTCCCCATCAGTGATTACTGTGGTAAGACCTCCCCATCAGTGATTACTGTGGTAAGACCCCCCCATCAGTGATTACTGTGGTAAGACCACCCCCCATCAGTGATTAATCAATCAATCAATCAAATTTATTTTATATAGCCCTTCGTACATCAGCTGATATCTCAAAGTGCTGTACAGAAACCCAGCCTAAAACCCCAAACAGCAAGCAATGCAGGTGAAGAAGCACGGTGGCTAGGAAAAACTCCCTAGAAAGGCCAAAACCTAGGAAGAAACCTAGAGAGGAACCTAGAGAGGAACCAGGCTATGTGGGGTGGTGATTACTGTGGTAAGACCCCCCCATCAGTGATTACTGTGGTAAGACCTCCCCATCAGTGATTACTGTGGTAAGACCCCGCCCCCCCCCCACACATACCTCAAAAACAATATGAATAAACTTGCACATGGCTTATGGAAAGGCCAGTCACTAGCTGATAACGCCACCCCTCCTCCTCCAAGCCTGCAGTAACCAACTGATCCCTTCATGTATTATGTATAGACAGGCTTATCACGTTGTCAGCTCTCTGCCTGCCCAGCCAGCGCTCTGCCTCTCCACCCTCATCAGACCAGTGGAGGGGAATGAACACTGAAAGGTCAGCAGAGACCGGAGTCTACGAGGAGGAGAGACCCACAACTGTCCGCACGGCAGGAACACACAGCACAGCAAGCACACAGCATCCAGTCAAGAACCTTGCATACTCTTACCGGTTCCTAGACCTCCACACCAAGTCTTAAGGGGAAGGAACGGTACAGTGCTGATATACTGAGCATCAACGTGGTAGTGTACAGATATATAAATGTGAAAGGTTATGAAATAGTGAAGTGATAGTGTGCATATGCTTTTTAAGGTTAAAAAGGAAGAGGGTTTAAGTTCTCAGTTCAATATTGGCACAATATTGGTTTACAATAGCAGAGAGCATTTTCACTTTTCATCCAGATTTGACCATTTGATCCCCTTCAATAAAGTTAGCTGTCACTTCTGGGTTTTCCAGATGCAGGATGCTGTAATCAGAACAGACCTATCTGGATCATGATCCACTGAGCTTATCCACTAAATCACAACCCCTCCACTATGATTCACATCAAGAATTTGACATATTGAACGGACAATAAGGTTTTTGTAATTCTAACTATTAAATCCCCTTTTAAAAACATCCCTCCTGTTCCCAACAACCCACTTTGGGGTGGTATCTCCTGTTTAGTGCTCAGGTCAGGGGTCAGAGATCATGGGTTATAGTCCAGCCCCTACAGGCCACATAAGTTATTTGAAGAGCTGGACCCAGTTTTAAACTTCTTTCAAGCCTTAGGAGGAGGAGGATTTTTCCAATTAGTATGTGGGTTTGCTTTGACACGACAAACCGTTTCAGAGGCCTGCTCTGCTGCTCACCCATACGAGACTGACTGTCACAAAACAGTGTGTGTGTGTGTGTAGCACATGAGTGAAAGTGTGTGAGCATGAGTTCGAAACAGCAATGCCGTGACCTCTGTGTCCTGTGAGTAAGGCTGTTCTTGTCCTGTGTCTGTACAGCTGGGGGATGTCTGTTTGACTCATACTGAAACACTGTTGTAACCATTACATTTGATTTGTAAATCAAGACTACATTAGGTTGTGTCCTGCATAGCTATCCTAGTGGAGGATGGACCTTGTATCTTATGGATGGGATGACTATGCTGGGCGGAGTCAAGCAGGCAGACAGACAGGCAGGCAGACAGGCAATGGCTCTGCTACTTCAGACAATGTTCTGTTTGTTATCAGTCTACTGTGGGACGTCCTTGACCAAACAAACCCACATTACAACGCAGTGACACAAGGTGGCCAGACACCACACAGACTAGAGCAGAGAGAGGGGTGACACAAGGTGGCCAGACACCCCACAGACTAGAGCAGAGAGAGGGGTGACAAGGTGGCCAGACGCCACACAGCCTAGAGCAGAGAGAGGGGTGACAAGGTGGCCAGACGCCACACAGACTAAAGCAGAGAGAGGGGTGACACAAGGTGGCCAGACACCACACAGCCTAGAACAGAGAGAGGGGTGACACAAGGTGGCCAGACACCACACAGACTAGAGCAGAGAGAGGGGTGACACAAGGTGGCCAGACCCCACACAGACTAGAGCAGAGAGAGGGGTGACACAAGGTGGCCAGACGCCACACAGCCTAGAGCAGAGAGAGGGGTGACACAAGGTGGCCAGACACCACACAGCCTAGAGCAGAGAGAGGGGTGACACAAGGTGGCCAGACGCCACACAGACTAGAGCAGAGAGAGGGGTGACACAAGGTGGCCAGACGCCACACAGACTAGAGCAGAGAGAGGGGTGACAAGGTGGCCAGACGCCACACAGCCTAGAGCAGAGAGAGGGGTGACACAAGGTGGCCAGACGCCACACAGACTAGAGCAGAGAGAGGGGTGACACAAGGTGGCCAGACGCCACACAGACTAGAGCAGAGAGAGGGGGGAGGAGAGAGTGAGAGAGAGACAGAAAAGGAAAGAGTGAAGGAGAGAGAGAGAATCAGTTTTTGAACCCATTACCCTTTATGGTTGTGAGGTCTGGGGACCACTCACCAACCAAGAATTCACAAAATGGGACAAACACCAAATTGAGACTGCATGCAGAATTCTGCAAAGATATCCTCAGTGTACAAGGTAAAACACCAAATAATGCAAACAGCGCAGAATTAGGCCGATACCTGCTAATTATCATAATCCAGAAAGGAGACGTTAAATTCTATAACCACCTAAAAGGAAGCAACATAAAACGTCAGAATACCTGACCACTGTGACTGACCCAAACATAAGGAAAGCTTTGACTATGTACAGACTCAGTGAGCATAGCCTTGCTATTGAGAAAGGCCAGCGAAGGCAGACCTGGCTCTTAAGATAAGACAGGCTATGAGCACACTGCCCACAAAATGAGGTGGAAACTGAGCTGCACTTCCTAACATCCTGTCAAATATATGACCATATTAGAGACACATATTTCCCTCAGATTACACAGATCCACAAAGAATGAAAACAAACCCCATTTTGATAATCTCCCATATCTACTGGGTGAAGTACCACAGTGTTCCATCACAGCAGCAAGATTTGGGACCTGTTGCCACAAGAAAAGGGCAACCAGTGAAGAACAAACACTATTGTAAATTCAACCTATATTTATTTTCCCTTTTGTACTTTAACTATTTGCACATCATTACAACACTGTAATGATGTATTATGACACTGTATTATTACATTATATGACATTTGAAATGGCTTTATTCTTTTGGAACTTCTGTGAGTGTAATGTTTACTGTTAATTTTGATTGTTTATTTCACTTTAGTTTATTATCTACTTCACTTGCTGTGTAATTGTTTTAACCCTGATTGGACCCCAGGAAGAGTAGCTGCTGCAGCAGATAATGGGGTTCCTAATAAATACAACATCAAAAAAACACCCTTGGAGTTTAGTGACACAAAAACATTCACGGCAATCTCCCCAACCATTTAAAGCGATACTGCGAGATCTCGATATTTAGGTTATTTTTCTGCTTACAGTACCCAGAGTCAGACGAACTGTTACGGTGCGTGAATGAGGACCCAAAAGCGAATTAACGTAAACAGAGCTTCTTTAATGACAAAACATAGGTAGGCTCAGATGGACCGGCAGATTCCGACAGGACAGGACAAGGTTGCAGCAAACATGACGATAGTCTGGTTCAGGCATGAATAACACAAACAAGAATCCGACAAAGACAGGAGCAAAAACAGAGAGAGATATAGAGGACTAATCAGAGGGAAAAAGGGAACAGGTGGGAAAAGGGGTGACGAGGTAGTTAGGAGGAGACAAGGAACAGCTGGGGGAAAGAGGGGGAGAAAAGGTAACCTAATAACGACCAGCAGAGGGAGACAGGGTGAAGGGAAAGGACAGAAACAAGACAACATGACAATACATGACAGTACCCCCCCACTCACCGAGCGCCTCCTGGCGCACTCGAGGAGGAAACCTGGCGGCAACGGAGGAAATCCTCGATCAGCGCACGGTCCAGCACATCCCGAGAGGGAACCCAACTCCTCTCCTCAGGACCGTACCCCTCCCAATCTACTAGGTACTGATGACCACGGCCCCGAGGACGCATGTCCAAAATCCTACGGACCCTGTAGATGGGTGCGCCCTCGACAAGGATGGGGGGGGGGGGGGAGACGAGCGGGGGCGCGAAGAACGGGCTTGATACAGGAGACATGGAAGACCGGGTGGACGCGACGAAGATATCGCGGAAGAAGAAGTCGCACTGCGACAGGATTAATGATCTGAGAAATACGGAACGGACCAATGAACCGCGGGGTCAACTTGCGAGAAGCGGTCTTAAGGGGAAGGTTCTGAGTGGAGAGCCAAACTCTCTGACCGCGACAATATCTAGGACTCTTAGTTCTACGCTTATTAGCAGCTCTCACAGTCTGCGCCCTATAACGGCAAAGTGCAGACCTGACCCTCTTCCAGGTGCGCTCGCAACGTTGGACAAAAGCCTGAGCGGAGGGGACGCTGGACTCGGCGAACTGAGATGAGAACAGCGGAGGCTGGTACCCGAGGCTACTCTGAAAAGGAGATAGCCCGGTCGCAGACGAAGGAAGCGAGTTGTGGGCGTATTCTGCCCAGGGGAGCTGTTCTGACCAAGACGCAGGGTTGCGAAAAGAAAGACTGCGTAAGATGCGACCAATAGTCTGATTGGCCCGTTCTGCTTGACCGTTAGACTGGGGGTGAAAGCCGGAAGAGAGACTGACGGAAGCCCCAATCAAACGGCAAAACTCCCTCCAAAATTGAGACGTGAATTGCGGACCTCTGTCCGAAACGACGTCTGACGGAAGGCCATGAATTCTGAAAACATTCTCGATGATGATTTGTGCCGTCTCTTTAGCAGAAGGAAGCTTAGCAAGGGGAATAAAATGAGCCGCCTTAGAGAACCTGTCGACAACCGTAAGAATAACAGTCTTCCCCGCTGACGAAGGCAGTCCGGTGACAAAATCTAAGGCGATGTGAGACCACGGTCGAGAGGGAATGGGAAGCGGCCTGAGACGGCCGGCAGGAGGGGAGTTACCGGACTTAGTCTGCGCGCAGACCGAACAAGCAGCCACGAAGCGACGCGTGTCATGCTCCCGGGTGGGCCACCAAAAACGCTGGCGAATGGAAGCAAGCGTACCCCGAACGCCAGGGTGGCCGGCTAACTTGGCAGAGTGAGCCCACTGAAGAACGGCCAGACGAGTAGAAACGGGAACGAAAAGAAGGTTCCTAGGACAAGCGCGCGGCGACGGAGTTTGAGTGAGTGCTTGCTTTACCTGCCTCTCAATTCCCCAGACAGTCAACCCGACAACACGCCCCTCAGGGAGAATCCCCTCGGGGTCAGTGGAGGCTACTGAAGAACTGAAGAGACGAGATAAAGCATCAGGCTTGGTGTTCTTAGAGCCCGGACGATAAGAAATCACGAACTCGAAACGAGCGAAAAACAGCGCCCAGCGCGCCTGACGCGCATTAAGTCGTTTGGCAGAACGGATGTACTCAAGGTTCCTATGGTCAGTCCAAATGACAAAAGGAACGGTCGCCCCCTCCAACCACTGTCGCCATTCGCCTAGGGCTAAGCGGATGGCGAGCAGTTCGCGGTTTCCCACATCATAGTTACGTTCCGACGGCGACAGGCGATGAGAAAAATACGCGCAAGGGTGGACCTTGTCGTCAGAGAGGGAGCGCTGAGAAAGAATGGCTCCCACGCCCACCTCTGACGCGTCAACCTCGACAACGAACTGTCTAGTGACGTCAGGTGTAACAAGGATAGGTGCGGATGTAAAACGATTCTTGAGGAGATCAAAAGCTCCCTGGGCGGAAACGGACCACTTAAAGCACGTCTTTACAGAAGTAAGGGCTGTGAGAGGAGCTGCCACCTGACCGAAATTACGGATGAAACGACGATAGAAGTTCGCGAAGCCGAGAAAGCGCTGCAGCTCGACGCGTGACTTAGGGACGGGCCAATCAATGACAGCTTGGACCTTAGCGGGATCCATCTTAATGCCTTCAGCGGAAATAACAGAACCGAGAAATGTGACGGAGGAGGCATGAAAAGAGCACTTCTCAGCCTTCACAAAAAGACAATTCTCTAAAAGTCGCTGGAGGACACGTCGAACGTGCTGAACATGAATCTGGAGTGACGGTGAAAAAATCAGGATATCGTCAAGGTAAACGAAAACAAAGATGTTCAGCATGTCTCTCAGGACATCATTGACTAATGCCTGAAAGACAGCTGGAGCGTTAGCGAGGCCGAAAGGAAGAACCCGGTATTCAAAGTGCCCTAACGGAGTGTTAAACGCCGTCTTCCACTCGTCCCCCTCCCTGATGCGCACGAGATGGTAAGCGTTACGAAGGTCCAACTTAGTGAAAAACCTGGCTCCCTGCAGGATCTCGAAGGCTGAAGACATAAGAGGAAGCGGATAACGATTCTTCACTGTTATGTCATTCAGCCCTCGATAATCTATGCAGGGGCGCAGGGACCCGTCCTTCTTCTTAACAAAAAAAAACCCCGCTCCGGCGGGAGAGGAGGAGGGGACTATGGTACCGGCGGCAAGAGCTACAGACAAATAATCTTCGAGAGCCTTACGTTCGGGAGCCGACAGAGAGTATAGCCTACCCCGGGGGGGAGTGGTTCCCGGAAGGAGATCAATACTACAATCATATGACCGGTGTGGAGGAAGAGAGGTGGCCCTGGACCGACTGAACACCGTGCGCAGATCGTGATATTCCTCCGGCACCCCTGTCAAATCACCAGGCTCCTCCTGTGAAGAAGAGACAGAGGAAACAGGAGGGATAGCAGACATTAAACATTTCACATGACAAGAGACGTTCCAGGAGAGGATAGAATTACTAGACCAATTAATGGAAGGATTATGACAAACTAGCCAGGGATGGCCCAAAACAACAGGTGTAAAAGGTGAACGAAAAATTAAAAAAGAAATGGTTTCGCTATGATTACCAGAAACAGTGAGGGTTAAAGGTAGCGTCTCACGCTGAATCCTGGGGAGAGGACTACCATCCAGGGCGAACAAGGCCGTGGACTCCCTTAACTGTCTGAGAGGAATGTCATGTTCCCGAGCCCAGGTCTCGTCCATAAAACAGCCCTCCGCCCCAGAGTCTATTAAGGCACTGCAGGAAGCTGACGAACCGGTCCAGCGTAGATGGACCGACAAGGTAGTGCAGGATCTTGAAGGAGAGACAGGAGTAGTAGCGCTCACCAGTAGCCCTCCGCTTACTGATGAGCTCTGGCTTTTACTGGACATGAAGTGACAAAATGACCAGCAGAACCGCAATAGAGACAGAGGCGGTTGGTGATTCTCCGTTCCCTCTCCTTAGTCGAGATGCGGATACCTCCCAGCTGCATAGGCTCAGCACCCGAGCCGGCAGAGGAAGATGGTAGTGATGCGGAGAGGGGGGCAACGGAGAACGCGAGCTCCTTTCCACGAGCTCGGTGACGAAGATCAACCCGTCGCTCAATGCGAATAGCGAGTTCAATCAAGGAATCCACGCTGGAAGGAACCTCCCGGGAGAGAATCTCATCCTTTACCTCTGCGCGGAGACCCTCCAGAAAACGAGCGAGCAAAGCCGGCTCGTTCCAGCCACTGGAGGCAGCAAGAGTGCGAAACTCAATAGAGTAGTCTGTTATGGATCGATTGCCTTGACATAGGGAAGACAGGGCCCTGGAAGCCTCCTCCCCAAAAACAGATCGATCAAAAACCCGTATCATCTCCTCCTTAAAGTCCTGATACTGGTTAGTACACTCAGCCCTTGCCTCCCAGATTGCCGTGCCCCACTCACGAGCCCGTCCAGTAAGGAGAGATATGACGTAGGCGACACGAGCAGTGCTCCTGGAGTAAGTGTTGGGCTGGAGAGAAAACACAATATCACACTGGGTGAGGAACGAGCGGCATTCAGTGGGCTCCCCAGAGTAACACGGCGGGTTATTGATTCTGGGCTCCGGAGATTCGAAAGCCCTGGAAGTGGCCGGTGGATCGAGGCGGAGATGGTGAACCTGTTCTGTGAGGTTGGAGACTTGGGTGACCAGAGTCTCAACGGCATGTCGAGCAGCAGACAATTCCTGCTCGTGTCTGCCTAGCATCGCTCCCTGGATCTCGACAGCTGAGTGGAGAGGATCCGAAGTCGCTGGGTCCATTCTTGGTCGGATTCTTCTGTTACGGTGCGTGAATGAGGACCCAAAAGCGAATTAACGTAAACAGAGCTTCTTTAATGACAAAACATAAGTAGGCTCAGATGGACCGGCAGATTCCGACAGGACAGGACAAGGTTGCAGCAAACATGACGATAGTCTGGTTCAGGCATGAATAACACAAACAAGAATCCGACAAAGACAGGAGCAAAAACAGAGAGAGATATAGAGGACTAATCAGAGGGAAAAAGGGAACAGGTGGGAAAAGGGGTGACGAGGTAGTTAGGAGGAGACAAGGAACAGCTGGGGGAAAGAGGGGGAGAAAAGGTAACCTAATAACGACCAGCAGAGGGAGACAGGGTGAAGGGAAAGGACAGAAACAAGACACAACATGACAATACATGACACGAACTCATGGATACCATTGTTATGTCTCTGCGTGCAGTTTGGAGATGATTGAAGGCAGCGCCATTGAGGTCTCTAACGGGACAGAGAATGAGGAAGTGGATAGAATAAAAATTAATGAACGTATAAAAAAATATAAATGACTATGTATAGCTTCGTAAGATTATAACTGACCAACCACCCAGCCTTGGAGTCGTTAGAAGGTCTATCTTCTGCTTTTGAGAGGAGCTGGATACTGTACTTTCATCAATTGCAATAAGATAACGATATGCTAACTTCAATCATCTCCAAACTGCATGCAGTTTATCTGACTCTGGTAAGTAGAAAAATTACCTAAATCTCAAAATATCACAGCATCCCTTTAGAGAGATAGCTGTGAGTAAGAGATCACTGACAGTCAAAATATCACAGCATCCCTTTAGAGAGATAGCTGTGGGTAAGAGATCACTGACAGTCAAAATACCACAGCATCCCTTTAGAGAGATAGCTGTGGGTAAGAGATCACTGACAGTCAAAATATCACAGCATCCCTTTAGAGAGATAGCTGTGAGTAAGAGATCACTGACAGTCAAAATATCACAGCATCCCTTTAGAGAGATAGCTGTGAGTAAGAGATCACTGACAGTCAAAATATCACAGCATCCCTTTAGAGAGATAGCTGTGAGTAAGAGATCACTGACAGTCAAAATATCACAGCATCCCTTTAGAGAGATAGCTGTGAGTAAGAGATCACTGACAGTCAAAATATCACAGCATCCCTTTAGAGAGATAGCTGTGAGTAAGAGATCACTGACAGTCAAAATATCACAGCATCCCTTTAGAGAGATAGCTGTGAGTAAGAGATCACTGACAGTCAAAATATCACAGCATCCCTTTAGAGAGATAGCTGTGAGTAAGAGATCACTGACAGTCAAAATATCACAGCATCCCTTTAGAGAGATAGCTGTGAGTAAGAGATCACTGACAGTCAAAATATCACAGCATCCCTTTAGAGAGATAGCTGTGAGTAAGAGATCACTGACAGTCAAAATATCACAGCATCCCTTTAGAGAGATAGCTGTGAGTAAGAGATCACTGACAGTCAAAATATCACAGCATCCCTTTAGAGAGATAGCTGTGAGTAAGAGATCACTGACAGTCAAAATATCACAGTATCCCTTTAGAGAGATAGCTGTGGGTAAGAGATCACTGACAGTCAAAATATCACAGCATCCCTTTAGAGAGATAGCTGTGAGTAAGAGATCACTGACAGTCAAAATATCACAGCATCCCTTTAGAGAGATAGCTGTGAGTAAGAGATCACTGACAGTCAAAATATCACAGCATCCCTTTAGAGAGATAGCTGTGAGTAAGAGATCACTGACAGTCAAAATACCACAGCATCCCTTTAGAGAGATAGCTGTGAGTAAGAGATCACTGACAGTCAAAATATCACAGCATCCCTTTAGAGAGATAGCTGTGAGTAAGAGATCACTGACAGTCAAAATATCACAGCATCCCTTTAGAGAGATAGCTGTGAGTAAGAGATCACTGACAGTCAAAATATCACAGCATCCCTTTAGAGAGATAGCTGTGAGTAAGAGATCACTGACAGTCAAAATATCACAGCATCCCTTTAGAGAGATAGCTGTGAGTAAGAGATCACTGACAGTCAAAATATCCATTAAAAACAAACATTCTTTCTCACGTGAACTATCAAAACATGGCCACATAGTTTGACATCTCAGTAAATGAAAAAGAGAGGCAGTTGAAAAGGCCTTATCTTGGTGGATGAAGAAGTGTTTGGCTGACAAAAGTAGCAGGAGAAGGAAGGGCTTGATAAATAAATGACATTTACAAGTGAATTAAAATGTATCACTGACATTTTCATTCTGGCTCTCCTCTCGACTCAGGCTGTTTGTTCGTTCAAAGCGAAAACACTGACAATGGAAAGAATCTGTCTAGAAAATGACAAAGATTCAAACTTAATGAATGAGAGATGTAACCTTTCCATTCCAAATCAGTGTGTGTGTGTGTGTGTGTGTGTGTGGTCAACAAAACAGCTCATAAGAATGGACATTTAATTCCTAACACAGACAAACTCATTAGTTTGTGTATGTGATGAGAAAGCTCAACATGATAACCAACAGGCTGCAGAGATGCTGTCATCTGAATGGTGGAGGGAGGACACTCTACCATGAGCAAAGGTCTGCTACAGATGTGACATTTCTCCTACTTCCTTCAGGCTACTTTTTCTTCTTTGGACTTTATATGGTGGTTGGCCACCAACTTTACGGTGCATTACCACAAAGATGAGCTGAGTGTGGACCTCAGTTCATATTTCAATCCTCCACGTGGGTATATGCCCCTAAAAACAAATGAGAAGATGGCACGTGGGTATATGCTATATCCCAAAAACCAACGAGGAGATGGGAGAGGCGAGACTTGCAGCAGGTTTGAGAATCACAAATAGAACCAAGTTCTATTTTAGCGCCTGGCCACGCAGACGCTCGTGAGCAGTGTGGGTGCAATGATTGAATAACATGTATGTGTACATGACGCAAGCGGTGTGGTCAGCATGTAAGCCAATAGGGTTCTATGATAGAGTTAATGTTTGCATCGGGCTCACAGCGTGTGAGATGTGTGAGGTGGGCAGAGTGTATGGAGGGCAATGTGAGGCTATAGGCAGTGTCTGGTCAGTGTGAGGGGTGAACCTATAAGTTCATCCTCTGTTAGCCCTGGTCTGGTCTGTAGACAGGGTGCTGCTGAAGATACCTGGCTGGCATTTAGGAGTCTGTGGAGAGGGGTTGGCACTGCAGAGGGGCAGTGGCCACACACGGCTCACACAACATCCTTTTACGTTGACTGGTTTGGCAACAGTGTGAGTAAGCAGCAGGAAACGTCTGGAGCTGTGTGAGAACCATGTGTCTTAATTACATCGAGCACGGTTTACAGTAAAAGGTGAGTGGACTATCACGGCTGAATGGGAAAGGCTGGCTGTACATGTGAGCAACTTCCAGTAAAAATACCATGAACCCAGAGTATAGCAAAACCCTGTTGTCCCTCCACCTTCTAATACCTAGTACTGACGTTACTCCCAGAACAGAACAAACCCTCCACAGAGAGGTCCATCTCTGGGTATAATGAGATGTACCATCACAGTGGAGTGTTGCTCAACCTCAACCGCCCTGCATATGGAACACATCTCCTAATCGCCACAATCACATCATCAAAACAAACAGAAGGGCTCTTTACAACAAAGTGCCACTTCCACAAACTATCCAGCTTTCTAACCATATCAGGCCCTTCTCTTGGGGGTACTCTATCCCTTTTCCTCCATCACTACCTCTCTCCACAGGTCCAGTGTGTGAAGGACGGGCCAAGGAGTCAGTATCACTGGATATCACACAGCACCAGAGGGTCAGCTCTCTATCCCCCTTACACACACACACTTTTCAAAGCCTACGGGGCCCGGTTTCACTAGGATACTGAATTTCTGCTGGGGCCCATTACTAAAATATGGTCGAGGGGACTGCCAACAACAGCACAGGGAAAGAGAGATTGGCAGGGAGGGGGAGCCAGGGAGGGTGAAAGTGGTGCTGTTCTCTGGGGGTGTTCGCGGGATAAAGGGGGAAAAAGCAATTGCACTGGGGGAGATTTGGCCCTGGTGTTCATGTGAAATCTGATTAACAGAAAAGAGGAGAGAATGAAAAGAAAGAGGCCTGGGGGGGTTCTCCACTACCCCTCAGTCTGCCAGGAGAGAGAGAAAGAGGAATATGTACAGTGCATTTTTAAAGAATTCTGACCCCTTCACTTTTCCCACATTTTATTATATGTTACAGTGTTATTCTAAAATGGATTACATTTAATTGTTTCCTCAATCTACACACAATACCCCATAATGACAAAGTGAAAACAGGTTTTAGACATTTTTGCAAATATATAAAAAATAAAAAAGGGGTATTGTTGTTTTTTCGATGGGGAAAACATTTCATTTAAACCAGAAGTATTCAGACCCTTTGTTAATGACACTCGAACTGAGCTCAGGTATAGCCTGTTACCATTGATCATCCTTGAGATGTTTCTACAAATTGATTGGTGGAGTCCACCTGTGGTAAATTCAATTGATTGGACATGATTTGGAAAGGCACACACCTGCCTATAAAAGGTCCCACAGTTGACAGTGCATGTCAGAGCAAAAACCAAGCTATGAGGTCGAAGGAATTGTCCGTAGAGCTCCGAGACAGGATTGTGTCGAGGCGCAGATCTAGAAAAGGGTACCAAAAAATGTCTGCAGCACTGAAGGTCCCCAATAACACAATTGCATCCATCATTCTTAAATGGAAGAAGTTTAGAACCACCAAGACTCTTCTTAGAGCTGGCCGTCCAGCCAAACTGAGCAACCGGTGGAGAAGGGTCTTGGTCAGGGAGGTGACCAAGAACCCAACAGTTAATCTGACAGCGCTCCAGAGTTCCTCTGTGGAGAAGGGAGAACCTTCTAGATGGACCAATCAGGTCATTATGGTAGAGCGGCCAGATGGAAGCCACTCCTCAGTAAAGGCACATGAGCCCCGCTTGGAGTTTGCCAAAAGGCACTTAAAAGGACTCTCAGACCATTAGATACAAGATTCTCTGGTCTGATGAAACCAAGGTTGAACTCTTTGGCCTGAGTGACAAACGCCACCTCTGGAGGAAACCAGGCGCCGCTCATCACCTGACCAAACCCATCCCTATGGTGAAGCATGGTGGTGGCAGCATCAGTCTGTGGGGATCTTTTTTTTCAGCAGCAGGGACTGGGAGACTAGTCAGGATCGAGGGAAAGATGAACGAAGCAAAGTACAAAGAGATCCTTGATGAAAACCTGCTCCAGAGTGCTCAGGACCTCAGACTGGGGTGAAGGTTCACCTTCCAACAGGACAACAAACCTAAGCACACAGCCAAGACAACTCAGGAGTGGCTTCGGGACAAGTCTCTGAATGTCCTTGAGTGCCCCGGGCAGAGCCCGGGCTTGGACCCGATCAAACATCTCTGCTTCAGCAAAGTACTGATTAAAGGATCTGAATATTTGTGTAAATGTGATTTCAGGTTTTACATTTACAATACATCTGCAAACTGTTTTTGCTTTGTCATTATGGGGTATTGTGTGTAGATAGAATTAAAAATCCTCATCTTTTTTATCCATTTTAAATAAGGCTGTAATGTAACAAAATGTGGAGGGAGTGTTACATCATGTCAATAAAGCAAATTGAATTGAGAGGGGGGAAAGAGGAGGGAGAGAGAGAACACTTCTTTCTGTAAGGGGAAGAGGGTGCATAAGGGTAGTAAAATAAAAGTGAGTTTACCTTCTACCATCCCTTTGGTTTCTGTTCCACTAAGACACCCCTCACCACAGTAACAGTAAAGCATGATCTCATCTGGGGGAGAGGGCCGCTCTGGTTTCCATAGTCCAGGCCAGGGTGGCTGAGCTCCCAACAAGATATTGCCACACACTGTTTGCCCTGCCAATCTTGGCTCAAGAGAGAGGGCGAGCGAGAGAGAGTCGAAGGGAGCTTTTTGGGATGCTCTGGGTCATACAACACAACACATTTAGATTTCACAGAGTCAATGTGGTCGTGTGAAATTCTAATCGATCAGTATTACAGCACATCGGAAGGCAGAGAAGAGCCATGCATGAAATGCCTTCAGGGAGGAGGAGAGGTGAAGTTGTTGTTTCTTCCATCATCTGCTATCAATAAATCCAAAGACGGAGAGAAGAAAGGAGAAGAATGCTCTGGCCCCAGGTTGTGGCTCCTGAAAGAAAGAACCATCTCAGGAATTCACTGTCCCTGGAACCCGTGTGTGTTTCCTGCTAATGGAAGGAGAAGTAGTCCCTTTTCCCTCACTAAGGATGAGTAGAAAAACATTTCTGTCAGAGAGAGAAGCCATAACTGAGACACTTAGTCATTTCTTTATAAAATTGTGTTTTTGATTTAATTATATCAGTAGAAAATTACTATTTCACTTAGAGACAGCTTTTTAATGTTTCTCATTTTGGCCTACTTGTGGGGGGTCGTCACAGATAAAAGCATTTAGCCATAATGGGGAAAATGATGAACAGAATAAAGTGTTGATGAGATTGGTAGATGTGACTGACACAGCAGGTTGTAGGAGGAGAGTGCTAACGTACTACGTCGTGTTATTACTCCCCTAATAACACACACAATGGGAGGCACACACACGCATCTCCTTAAGTTCACCTTGGCCTTGCCACCGCTGGCTCAGGTTTCAGATTTCCTTAGCAACGGTGTGCAGGGAGATGGGGGTTATTTGATGGGGTTTGGGGGGGGGGGCGAACACACACGTCCCCTCTTGGAGCAGCGGGGGGTAGGGGTGCTTCTGACACTCTGCATGGTATGTACGTGTGTGTTCTCTGTTGGTGATTTATGACTGACACACTGACTGCCAACAACCAGTCTTTCTCTACTTTGTTCTCTGTGCCTTTGTTCCAATATTCCCCCCTCTCTGACAGAAATCAGCAGGAGCTATTGTTCCCTCCATACCTGGTATATTCCACAGCTGGAGCTAACACAGGGTTGTCTCTTGGTATTGCTATTTTATTAGGATCCCCATTAGCTGTTGCGAAAGCAGCAACTACTTCCTGGGGTCCAAACAGAACATGAAACATGACATAATACAGAACATTAATAAACAAGAACAGCTCAAGGACAGAACTACATACATTTAAAAATGGCACACAGAGCCTACATATCAATACATACACACAATATCTAGGTCAAATAGGGGAGGAGCGTTGTACTGTGAGGTGCTGCCTTCTGTTATCCATTTCTTTCAACCAATCATCAGTCATTTGTGTCAGTGCAGTACATGTTGAGTGCCCTTCTCTATAAGCATGCTGAAAGTCTGTTGTCAATTTGTTTACAGAGAAATAGCATTGTATTTGATCAAACACCATTTTTTCCAACAGTTTGCTAAGAGCTGGCAGCAAGCTGATTTGTCTGCAGTTACAACCAGTAAAGGCCTCTTTACCACTCTCTACCACTCTCTACCACTCTCTACCACTCTTGGGTAGCGGAATAACTTTGGCTTCCCTCCAGGCCTGACAACAAACACCTTTCTCTAGACTCAGATTAAAGATATGACAGACAGCAGTGACCATAGAGTCAGCTACCATCCTCAGTAGCCTTCCATATACGTTTTCAATGCCAGGAGGTCATAATTGATCGATAACAATTCTTGTCCCACACTAACTTACAATGCTTTCTTTAATTATATATATATTTTTTATGCATGAATACTATGGCTCGCTGTTTGTTGTTAGCATTTCCTGCTCAAGTTTTACCCACTTTGGCAATGAAGTAATCATTAAAATAACTGGCAACATCAAATAGTTTTGTGATGAATAAGCCATCTGATTTGATTAAAAGACTGAATTGAATTAGTCTTTGAGCCGATAATTTAATTTAAAGTATGTTAAAGTTTTATACCATTGATCTTGGCTTCATAATACAGTTTCTTCTTCTTCTTTTTGAGTTTAGTCACATCACTTGAAGTAAGTTAGATGTGCAGCCAGACTTATTAGCCACTCCATTCACCCCATCTCTTTCAACCATACAGCTTTTCAATATCTCAATTCATTCAATTCCATCAATCCAGTTCTATCATAAAGTTTCATAACAGGTGCATTATCAATAATTGGGAGAAGCAATTTCATAAATTCATCAAGTGCAGTGTCTGTATGCTTCTTATTAATTATTAGTCCCTCAGAGATAAGCATTAAAAACGTCACGGTTGTAATAGGAGACTTCAGGAAGCTTTGCTGTTGAATGGTTCCAGAGCACTACTGGTCCTACTACAGGATAGCACCATTGGCATGGCAAAGGGGTTCAATCTTCCTCTACACAACACCGCTGTCTGAAAACAATAGGACCCTTTCACTCGAAGACCATTCATTACAGCGTACTGCATATGTTAGTGGTTCCCAAAACGTTTTAACATTGGGATCCATCATCCATCTAAAGCCTTTCACATTCTTTTGTGAGCCACAAAATAGTCAAAACCATGTTTCGAAAGACTAGTTAAAGCCAGGCTTTAACTGTGACCCAAGAGAGAACAACAGCATTATGTTACATCCCTTTTGTAACAGTTAGAGTCAATGTGAGTGGGAAACAGAGTTAAACAGAGCAGTACTATATTGTATCTCTATGCATCAAAACTGGTTCTCCTCTTTTGACCTTCCCTTAATTCACAACTTGTAATTGGTCACCCTCTGGGTCCCTCTCTCTCCCCCTCTCTCGCTGTCGCACTTTCGCTCTCCCAACTCCTCTTCTCCCCCGCTCTCCCTTGGTCTCTGTCACTCCCTCCCTCCCCCTCTCTAAACAGCTGGGTTACATGTCCAGGGGAGCATTTACATCTGCTGGTAATCACTTACACTTCCCTCCTCCCTGATTATGTAACTTTAATAACATCCAATTACCCACACTGCCTGCCTTCCTGGTCCATCAGCAGAACAGTACAGCATGTCTGCTGGGTTTGGACACCACAGCCGATCCCCATTCATCTCTCTATGTATCTGGTTGATAATCCACAGTCCTGTCAGAGTAATAGAGGGACTTGTATGCCATCGCATAATTATGTCTATCACAGCGAGAGGGCGTCAACATACAGTATATACAGGATCACACTGACAGTATACATCCCACTATAGAGGGCTAGAATCCATTCTACTCTTTTTACAAAGATATAGAGTACAGACAAATGATGTCCTAATACACTTCAAGTCCATGTGTTCCTTTCTCCATCCATCCCGTCAGAGACATTGGATTAGGCAGCAGTATAAATATAAAGGACGGATGACCCAATATGGCCCCTCTGGTTCGTCATCACAACCATTTTATATCAACTCAATCTGGAAGGGGATTCTTTCATTAATTGTTTATTCCTTTCTCAAACAAAAGAAAGGATTTTCTCTACAGTCTTAGATAATCAGATTGTTCATTTAAAAACACAACCTAGTTATTTAGGGCACATAGTCCCAGTGTGCTGTTTGTGTATAACAAACGCTGACAAATAGAGGGGAAGGATGAGGAAAAGGGTTATTTATTAGGAAATGGAGGAGAAGAACACCAACCTGTCATCGGATAGAGATGTGGAAGCATCATGATCAGAGACTGCTGGTCCCTAACTACCCTCCATCAATAAAGAGCACCAGATGTGGAAGCATCATGATCAGAGACGGCTGGTCCCCAACTACCCTCCATCAATAAAGAGCACCAGATGTGGAAGCATCATGATCAGAGACGGCTGGTCCCTAACTACCCTCCATCAATAAAGAGCACCAGATGTGGAAGCATCATGATCAGAGACGGCTGGTCCCCAACTACCCTCCATCAATAAAGAGCACCAGATGTGGAAGCATCATGATCAGAGACTGCTGGTCCCCAACTACCCTCCATCAATAAAGAGCACCAGATGTGGAAGCATCATGATCAGAGACGGCTGGTCCCCAACTACCCTCCATCAATAAAGAGCACCAGATGTGGAAGCATCATGATCAGAGACTGCTGGTCCCTAACTACCCTCCATCAATAAAGAGCACCAGATGTGGAAGCATCATGATCAGAGACGGCTGGTCCCTAACTACCCTCCATCAATAAAGAGCACCAGATGTGGAAGCATCATGATCAGAGACTGCTGGTCCCCAACTACCCTCCATCAATAAAGAGCACCAGATGTGGAAGCATCATGATCAGAGACTGCTGGTCCCTAACTACCCTCCATCAATAAAGAGCACCAGATGTGGAAGCATCATGATCAGAGACGGCTGGTCCCTAACTACCCTCCATCAATAAAGAGCACCAGATGTGGAAGCATCATGATCAGAGACGGCTGGTCCCTAACTACCCTCCATCAATAAAGAGCACTAGATGTGGAAGCATCATGATCAGAGACGGCTGGTCCCCAACTACCCTCCATCAATAAAGAGCACCAGATGTGGAAGCATCATGATCAGAGACGGCTGGTCCCCAACTACCCTCCATCAATAAAGAGCACCAGATGTGGAAGCATCATGATCAGAGACGGCTGGTCCCTAACTACCCTCCATCAATAAAGAGCACCAGATGTGGAAGCATCATGATCAGAGACGGCTGGTCCCCAACTACCCTCCATCAATAAAGAGCACCAGATGTGGAAGCATCATGATCAGAGACGGCTGGTCCCTAACTACCCTCCATCAATAAAGAGCACCAGATGTGGAAGCATCATGATCAGAGACGGCTGGTCCCTAACTACCCTCCATCAATAAAGAGCACCAGATGTGGAAGCATCATGATCAGAGACGGCTGGTCCCCAACTACCCTTCATCAATAAAGAGCACCAGATGTGGAAGCATCATGATCAGAGACTGCTGGTCCCTAACTACCCTCCATCAATAAAGAGCACCAGATGTGGAAGCATCATGATCAGAGACGGCTGGTCCCTAACTACCCTCCATCAATAAAGAGCACCAGATGTGGAAGCATCATGATCAGAGACGGCTGGTCCCCAACTACCATCCATCAATAAAGAGCACCAGATGCTAGATGAGGAGCACATTGACTATATGAAGGATGATCCCAATTGAGGGTAAAATTGATGTTCATCTTTAAAATGCCAAAATGCACTCCTTTGTGTGTTGTTGGTCATTGACTAGCTCCAACTGTATGTAATAAAACCTTTCCTTTGTCAATTCATGTAAAACATACAGTACACACTCACCCTCCCTCACTCCCTCCCCACACCACCACCACACAGCAGGTAGTACACACTCACCCTCCCTCACTCCCTCCCCACACCACCACCACACAGCAGGTAGTACACACTTCACGCTCCCTCCCTCCCAACACCACCACCACACAGCAGGTAGTACACACTCACCCTCCCTCACCACACCACCACCACACAGCAGGTAGTACACACTCACCCTCCCTCACCACACCACCACCACACAGCAGGTAGTACACACTCACCCTCCCTCACCACACCACCACCACACAGCAGGTAGTACACACTTACCCTCCCTCACCACACCACCACCACACAGCAGGTAGTACACACTTCACGCTCCCTCCCTCCCAACACCACCACCACACAGCAGGTAGTACACACTCACCCTCCCTCCCACCGTCCCCACACCACCACCACACAGCAGGTAGTACACACTCACCCTCCCTCCCTCCCCACACCACACAGCAGGTAGTACACACTCACCCTCCCTCCCTCCCAACACCACCACCACACAGCAGGTAGTACACACTCACCCTCCCTCCCACCCTCCCCACACCACCACCACACAGCAGGTAGTACACACTCACCCTCCCTCCCTCCCCACACCACACAGCAGGTAGTACACACTTCACGCTCCCTCCCTCACCACACCACCACCACACAGCAGGTAGTACACACTTCACGCTCGCTCCCTCCCAACACCACCACCACACAGCAGGTAGTACACACTCACCCTCCCTCGCACCCTCCCCACACCACCACCACACAGCAGGTAGTACACACTCACCCTCCCTCCCTCCCCACACCACCACCAGGTAGTACACAGAAGGGCATGTGGCAGGTTGGAGCGATTGATATCATTTACATGGATGTATGAATTTGCCCCCCATTAGTGTTTGTGTGTGTGTTTTTGCTCAGGATGTGTCAGAACACACACCCTTGTGGGCCATCTGTCAGTGTTGACAGACGCTGCTGCATGTGTGGCCCCAGGGTGGGGGTACGTAGCAGGGGGAGGACATGACAGATTACACCACTACATGGTGGGAGCCAGAGCATGATAGATGAGCAGGTCTATTAGATACATTCATTTATATTACGCTGGCGCACATACGTGGACCCACACACATGAACACACACGTCCTGCATTGGCCCAAACAAAGAAACAGATGCCTATTAACCACAGACTTTTTAAAATCAAGCTTTCGACATCCTGGCGCTTGATGTTTACATTTTGGAGCCCCAAGTCTGCTTTTGTATAAGTGAGAGCTAAACCCTCTGTTTTAATGCAATGTTCTGTTACTGTAATGTACCACAGCGCACTGTGCGGTTCTGCTGTAACCTGACAGTAAGGCTGCCAGGAACAAAGCTTTGTGCCCCCCTTCACCACACAGACACACAATTCTCCTCCAGCGCCTGGTCTCCCATTATCTCTGGTTCAACTAGCTCAGGTTAATCATTCTACAGGCACAATAACAGAGGAGAGAGAGAGGGGTCCGTGACATGTTCTCACCCTGGAGTAGGACCCAATCAAAAGGACCCTGCTACAGCACAGTGGGAGGTAGAGAGGAGAGGAGGAGAGGGGGATAGAAGAGGAGAGGAAGGATAGGGAGAAGAATGGAGTAGGTAGAGAGGAGTGGAGGAGAGGGGGGTAGAAGAGGAGAGGAAGGATAGGGAGAAGAATGGAGTAGGAGTGGAGGAGATGGGGATAGAAGAGGAGAGGAAGGATAGGGAGAAGAATGGAGTAGGTAGAGAGGAGTGGAGGAGATGGGGATAGAAGAGGAGAGGAAGGATAGGGAGAAGAATGGCCCATGTGGGTGTAGGATGGATCAGAAAGGTTGAGGTGATTGTAGAGATGAGATTAGAAAGCATAATGACATCAGGGTCAACAGTTGGACATCACAGGGACTGACCCATAGAAATATACGGATTTCTCAAAATTCTACTTTTATTGACTAAAAGGGGGAAACCAAACAGTTTGATTATCAACTACCAGAATCCACCACAGAGGAACACCAGGAATTCTAAGCGCAGCCATTTCACTGCAGTGGAATTCAGAGTGTGGTCTCATTACTGGCAGCTGTTATGAGAAAAGCTCATTGGTGATACCATTCAGTGGAGAGACATGTTAACTAAGAATATCAAAATCAGAGTCATACCATCAGTATCGCCACAATCTTCTCCAGTCCCAGTCTCCTCTGTGCTAGAGCCAACACACCCAGACAGATGCCTATGTGAACAGTGGTGGGTCTATGGAAGACAACACTCTGTTCTCAGATAAGACAGAAATGAAAGGCCTGCGCCCAGGGGATGGGGTGAGCAGAGGGTGTGTGGGGGGTTACTACATAAAGCATTGCTGGCTTTAGCTGCCTAGACTGATGCATTTCCGCTGTATAAAAGCACCGGTCGGGGTTGTCGTCCCAAGCGTTGCGTGACCGGTCCCCTTTCAAGTCAACATCATCTTAGAAATCAGGCACTTAAATGTGATAAAAGAGTCATTTCTGAAATTCAAAAAGGCTGAAATGGAAAGTCAGTCACAGCCAGACCAACACAAAGGCCTTTCCAACCTCGCCTGGGTCTGAAAAGGCACCTTATTCCCTATATATTCCCAAAGCAGGCCCTGGCTAAAAGTAGTTCCATTTCAGACACAGTCCTCATCCAACAGGGACCAGCTAGAGAGAAGAAATAAAGCCCTTTACTGCTGTTTTAACTGACAGCCTGGAGGACAGATATTGATCAGTACTGTGATAGCCAACCTCAAAGGAGTTTAAGAGCCATTAATGTTCCCAGTCTGAGCTGAGACAGACGGGGGAAATAGCCTCTAACATGTTGTCGTTTAATGGAGGATTAGAGCTTTCACCCCTAGAGGTCAGGGGTCAGAGGTTATCTCCTGGGGGTCATAGCTGTGTGTGGAAATGAATTGCTGCCTGCCAGCTGGTACTAAATAATTGATTATTAGGCAGAGAGAGAAAGATCACAGGCATTTTATTTGTCACATGCCTCGTAAACAACAGGTGTAGACTAACAGTAAAATGCTTATTTACGGGCCCTTCCCAACAACGCAGAGAGAAAGAAAATAGAGAAATAATAACACGTAATAATAAAAGTTAGAATGAATACACAATGAGTAAGGATAACTTGGCTATATACCGAGTCGATGTGAAGGGGTACAAGGTAATTGAGGGAGATATGTACATATAACTAGGAATAAAGTGACTAGTATAGATATGTATAGACAGTATAGATAATAAACAGTAACAGCAGCGTATGTGATGAGTCAAAATAAATTAGTGCAAAAAGGGTCAATACAGATAGCTATTGGTTAACTATTTAACTACCAGGACTAACTATTTAACTACCAGGACTAACTGTTTAACTACCAGGACTAACTGTTTAACTACCAGGACTAACTATTTAACTACCAGGACTAACTGTTTAACTACCAGGACTAACTGTTTAACTACCAGGACTAACTGTTTAACTACCAGGACTAACTGTTTAACAACCAGGACTAACTATTTAACTACCAGGACTAACTATTTAACTACCAGGACTAACTATTTAACTACCAGGACTAACTGTTTAACTACCAGGACTAACTGTTTAACTACCAGGACTAACTATTTAACTACCAGGACTAACTGTTTAACTACCAGGACTAACTGTTTAACTACCAGGACTAACTATTTAACTACCAGGACTAACTGTTTAACTACCAGGACTAACTATTTAACTACCAGGACTAACTATTTAACTACCAGGACTAACTATTTAACTACCAGGACTAACTGTTTAACTACCAGGACTAACTGTTTAACTACCAGGACTAACTATTTAACTACCAGGACTAACTATTTAACTACCAGGACTAACTATTTAACTACCAGGACTAACTGTTTAACTACCAGGACTAACTGTTTAACTACCAGGACTAACTGTTTAACTACCAGGACTAACTATTTAACTACCAGGACTAACTGTTTAACTACCAGGACTAACTGTTTAACTACCAGGCCTAACTATTTAACAACCAGCACTAACTATTTAACTACCAGGACTAACTGTTTAACTACCAGGACTAACTGTTTAACTACCAGGACTAACTATTTAACTACCAGGACTAACTATTTAACTACCAGGACTAACTGTTTAACAACCAGGACTAACTATTTAACTACCAGGACTAACTATTTAACTACCAGGACTAACTGTTTAACTACCAGGACTAACTGTTTAACTACCAGGACTAACTGTTTAACTACCAGGACTAACTATTTAACTACCAGGACTAACTGTTTAACTACCAGGACTAACTATTTAACTACCAGGACTAACTGTTTAACTACCAGGACTAACTGTTTAACTACCAGGACTAACTATTTAACTACCAGGACTAACTGTTTAACTACCAGGACTAACTGTTTAACAACCAGGACTAACTATTTAACTACCAGGACTAACTGTTTAACTACCAGGACTAACTGTTTAACTACCAGGACTAACTATTTAACTACCAGGACTAACTATTTAACTACCAGGACTAACTATTGAACTACCAGGACTAACTGTTTAACAACCAGGACTAACTATTTAACTACCAGGACTAACTGTTTAACTACCAGGACTAACTGTTTAACTACCAGGACTAACTGTTTAACAACCAGGACTAACTATTTAACTACCAGGACTAACTGTTTAACTACCAGGACTAACTATTTAACTACCAGGACTAACTATTTAACTACCAGGACTAACTATTTAACTACCAGGACTAACTATTTAACTACCAGGACTAACTATTTAACTACCAGGACTATTTAACTACCAGGACTAACTATTTCGCAGTCTTAAAGCTTGGAGGTAGAAGCTCTTCAGGGTCCTGTTGGTTCCAGACTTGGCGCATCAGTGCCGCTTGTGTACGCTGTGTGTGTGTGCATTGGAGCGGCTGACCCTCAGAGAGACACACACCAGTTTGACCTCACCAGGCACCACAGGGCCCCCGGTTTCCATGGAAATAAGTCTGATTGATCAGAACTAAAAGAGACCCTTACTTATGGCAATCTGAGTGGGACAGGCACTGCAGTGTTCTTCAGTGGCATGACTATCTAATAGTTTCAATGCATCCTAAAACAGCATCTTACTGCACATGTCACATGTATATTGATATAGCATGAGCCAACTTAACTTGACACCTTCTTTACAGAAACAAAATATCCTCTGACGGAAAATGGCAATATTGAAAAGTCATTACAGGACATAGTTAACTTTCATCTGTGAAGAAAATAAATAAAAAGCAACTTTGCTGCATGATACGCCCATGTAAGGCCTTTTAGCATTCTGGAGTCTTGTTAAACAAATCTGTTAGGTCTCAAGAGAGGACAACAAAACATTTCCGCTCCTTTCAGAGGAGCTTGACGAGAAACGAAACAAGAGCTCCAAGAAAAAGTCTCACCCACGAGGTGGGTATGACCTCTGACCCACGAGGTGGATATGACCTCTGACCCACGAGGTGGGTATGACCTCTGACCCACGAGGTGGGTATGACCTCTGACCCACGAGGTGGGTATGACCTCTGACCCACGAGGTGGGTATGACCTCAGACCCACGAGGTGGGTATGACCTCAGACCCACGAGGTGGGTATGACCTCAGACCCACGAGGTGGGTATGACCTCAGACCCACGAGGTGGGTATGACCTCAGACCCACGAGGTGGGTATGACCTCAGACCCACGAGGTGGGTATGACCTCTGACCCACGAGGTATGACCTCTGACCCACGAGGTATGACCTCTGACCCACGAGGTATGACCTCTGACCCACGAGGTATGACCTCTGACCCACGAGGTATGATCTCTCACCCACGAGGTATGACCTCTGACCCACGAGGTATGACCTCTGGAAGAAAGGGAAGGACTTCATCCATGTAAACTCTGTAGCCTTAGATCACCTAAACTACATGTTAGTAACTAAGTGTTTGCATGTAAACTACTGTGAAGTCCCTTAATAAACATCTCTGTCCGTTTACTACAATGTCCCCTATACTCCATTTAAGGTTCTGGAAGTGTTATTGTCTGTCTGCTGCAGTTAATTCAAGGTTAAATACATTTTTAAAAGGTCCCTCTCTACAGTGTCCCTATCCCTTAAGCAGCACTATTCCACACAACAACAGTCACATACTATCAGGGACGTGGTCTCTCACTCTCACCCCAGAGAGCTGATGCCATCACAGCAAATACTGAGAAGTTTCTCTCTTTTCAGCTCAACCAAGCCCCTCTCTCTCTCTCTGTTGAGTCACTGGCTGCTCCCCTCTTTCTCTCGTGCGCTCCTACTGCAGAGTGGAACTCTCTCCTCTCACCCAGCAACCACAACACTCATCACCAATCCTTTTCCCACAATCTCCCATCCTGGGACTAAACATGCCCTTCTCTTCACTTTTAACCCTTCCTCTTCCCCAAATCAAGCTAGCAGTGGTGAATAACAGATGTATTTGTTCATTTGCAGCAACATGGCTGTTGGCTGGGAGGCAGTGTGTTTTCCCAGAAGACAGTGTGCCTCTCTGCCAGGCTGTTGCACCCCTGTGAGTGAGTAGTGGGCACATATTTTAGCCATGGACATGACAGGCTGCAGTGAAGTTGGTATGAGGCAGGTCTGCAGCTCAGTGCCCCCTCCCACACACACACTTATCCAACACAGCCTCCAGAGTCTAGCGTTCCACTCCTGTCAAAGAGCTAACAGGCCGACCCATCCACTCCTCCTCCTCTGCAGCTGTGCAGGAAGAAGAGAATCCCCATTAACCCATTAGTGGGGGTTAGGGCTGATAAGAATTACAGTGGAATATAATCTGGTTCAACAGGTGCCTGGCCAAAGATCAGAAGGTGTTTTAATTAAGCTTTTAATTAGCCCTTTTCCCTCCATTTGACTAATCCTGGTCTGCAGTTCAGAGCAGGAAATAAAACCTGATAGAATACATCATTGGTAGTAATCTCATTATTGTTGGTGCTCTACTGCAATGGTTCCCAACTCCAGTTCTCCTGTACCCCCAACAGTACACATTTGTATTGTAAAAACTAATCTTTTTTTGAGAACAAGTTCTCATTTACATACAACGACACAGAGTTACACATGGAGTAAAACAAACATACAGTCAATAATACAGTATAAACAAGTCTATATACAATGTGAGCAAATGAGGTGAGATAAGGGAGGTAAAGGCAAAAAGGCCATGGTGGCAAAGTAAATACAATATAGCAAGTAAAACACTGGAATGGTAGATTTGCAATGGGAGAATGTGCAAAGTAGAAATAAAAATAATGGGGGTGCAAAGGAGCAAAATAAATAAAATAATTAAATACAGTAGGGAAAGAGGTAGTTGTTTGGGCTAAATTATAGGTGGGCTATGTACAGATGCAGTAATCTGTGAGCTGCTCTGACAGTTGGTGCTTAAAGCTAGTGAGGGAGATAAGTGTTTCCAGTTTCAGAGATTTTTGTAGTTCGTTCCAGTCATTGGCAGCAGAGAACTGGAAGGAGAGGTGGCCAAAGAAATAATTGGTTTTGGGGGTGACTAGAGAGATATACCTGCTGGAGCGTGTGCTACAGGTGGGAGATGCAATGGTGATAAGCGAGCTGAGATAAGGGGGGACTTTACCTAGCAGGGTCTTGTAGATGACATGGAGCCAGTGGGTTTGGCGATGAGTATGAAGCGAGGGCCAGCCAACGAGAGCGTACAGGTCGCAATGGTGGGTAGTATATGGGGCTTTGGTGACAAAACGGATTGCACTGTGATAGACTGCATCCAATTTGTTGAGTAGGGTATTGGATGCTATTTTGTATGTTTGCAAGGGTATGTTTGGCAGCATGAGTGAAGGATGCTTTGTTGTGAAATAGGAAGCCAATTCTAGATTTAACTTTGGATTGGAGATGTTTGATATGGGTCTGGAAGGAGAGTTTACAGTCTAACCAGACACCTAGGTATTTGTAGTTGTCCACGTATTCTAAGTCAGAGCCGTCCAGAGTAGTAATGTTGGACAGGCGGGTAGGTACAGGCAGCGATCGGTTGAAGAGCATGCATTTAGTTTTACTTGTATTTAAGAGCAATTGGAGGCCACGGAAGGAGAGTTGTATGGCATTGAAGCTTGCCTGGAGGGTTGTTAACACAGTGTCCAAAGAAGGGCCAGAAGTATACAGAATGGTGTCGTCTGCGTAGAGGTGGATCAGAGACTCACCAGCAGCAAGAGCGACCTCATTGATGTATACAGAGAAGAGAGTCGGTCCAAGAATTGAACCCTGTGGCACCACCATAGAGACTGCCAGAGGTCCGGACAGCAGACCCTCCGATTTGACACACTGAACTCTATCAGAGAAGTAGTTGGTGAACCAGGCGAGGCAATCATTTGAGAAACCAAGGCTGTCGAGTCTGCCGATGAGGATGTGGTGATTGACAGAGTCGAAAGCCTTGGCCAGATCAATGAATACGGCTGCACAGTAATGTTTCTTATCGATGGTGGTTAAGATATCATTTAGGACCTTGAGCGTGGCTGAGGTGCACCCATGACCAGCTCTGAAACCAGATTGCATAGCAGAGAAGGTATGGTGAGATTCTAAATGGTCGGTAATCTGTTTGTTGACTTGGCTTTCGAAGACCTTAGAAAGGCATGGTAGGATAGATATAGGTCTGTAGCAGTTTGGGTCAAGAGTGTCACCCCCTTTGAAGAGGGGGATGGCCGCAGCTGCTTTCCAATCTTTGGGAATCTCAGACGACACGAAAGAGAGGTTGAACAGGCTAGTAATAGGGGTGGCAACAATTTTGGCAGATAATTTTAGAAAGAAAGGGTCCAGATTGTCTAGCCCGGCTGATTTGTAGGGGTCCAGATTTTGCAGCTCATTCAGAACATCAGCTGAGCAGATTTGGGAGAAGGAGAAATGGGGAAGGCTTGGGCGAGTTGTTGTGGGGGGTGCAGTGCTGTTGACCGGGGTAGGAGTAGCCAGGTGGAAAGCATGGCCAGCCGTAGAAAAATGCTTATTGAAATTCTCAATTATGGTGGATTTATCAGTGGTGACAGTGTTTCCTATCTTCAGTGCAGTGGGCAGCTGGGAGGAGGTGTTCTTATTCTCCATGGACTTTACAGTGTCCCAGAACTTTTTTGAGTTAGTGTTGCAGGAAGCAAATTTCTGCTTGAAAAAGCTAGCCTTGGCTCATCAAGCCCTCAATGAGTTGAATTAGGTGAGTTTGTCCAGGGCAACAACAAAAATGTGCCGTTGGGAGTAATGGAGTTGGGAAAATCTGCTTTACTGTACTGCAAAGTAAAAGTGTATATTGTACAGTAGGAGTTTGTGGAGCAGTAGTAGCAGGAGTGTTTACTGTATGGAGTACTGCATGTTTCTGATAAACATTACAACAACCAATAATAATTTATGATACTTCAGAAACCGTTAGAGACTATCACTAAAGGAACAGTGGTATGACACATGCAGGGACAAAATGGATTCCACATATGGGCTATGATGATGCCTGACATCTCAGCATTGCATTGCTAGAAAATGTGGACATTCCTCAGTTAGTACGAAGAGTTAGTACGCACAGAGGACCATTCAACTAACAGCCCAGAGGTCCTCTCTGGTTCACTAGAGGCAAATAAAACCTTCTCTATCTAAACAGCATTTCCACAGTTAGTCAGAGAAAAGGAAACAGGGAACCATTTAAACAGCCCTCTAAAAACAAACTCTCTTCAAATTGGACTGCCAATGAGGGGGAAGTGAAGTGTCATTCATCACTATACTTGAAGAGGAAGAGAAGCATTGACACGTCAGTCAAGGACAGAAAACACAAGACAAACTTCAAATAACTTAAGAGATACTGGAGTGTAAGATAGGAAAGGAACACAACCACAATCCTGGACAATAGGTTGTTATTCATATAGTATGCATCAAAGTAGGACATCTTAGTACAACTGTATGTTCTCCACACAACACTAGTTCATGTTGCATCATTTGTAGAAAACAACTGTCTATGACTGATCTGAAAGGAATAATGTACATGTCCCTCAGTATTTCTACTTCTGACTACTCCTCTATACCAGGGGCCTGGTTCCTGAATAATGTACATGTCCCTCAGTATTTCTACTTCTGACTACTCCTCTATACCAGGGGCCTGGTTCCTGAATAATGTACATGTCCCTCAGTATTTCTACTTCTGACTACTCCTCTATACCAGGGGCCTGGTTCCTGAATAATGTACATGTCCCTCAGTATTTCTACTTCTGACTACTCCTCTATACCAGGGGCCTGGTTCCTGAATAATGTACATGTCCCTCAGTATTTCTACTTCTGACTACTCCTCTATACCAGGGGCCTGGTTCCTGAATAATGTACATGTCCCTCAGTATTTCTACTTCTGACTACTCCTCTATACCAGGGGCCTGGTTCCTGAATAATGTACATGTCCCTCAGTATTTCTACTTCTGACTACTCCTCTATACCAGGGGCCTGGTTCCTGAATAATGTACATGTTCCTCAGTATTTCTACTTCTGACTACTCCTCTATACCAGGGGCCTGGTTCCTGAATAATGTACATGTCCCTCAGTATTTCTACTTCTGACTACTCCTCTATACCAGGGGCCTGGTTCCTGAATAATGTACATGTCCCTCAGTATTTCTACTTCTGACTACTCCTCTATACCAGGGGCCTGGTTCCTGAATAATGTACATGTCCCTCAGTATTTCTACTTCTGACTACTCCTCTATACCAGGGGCCTGGTTCCTGAATAATGTACATGTCCCTCAGTATTTCTACTTCTGACTACTCCTCTATACCAGGGGCCTGGTTCCTGAATAATGTACATGTTCCTCAGTATTTCTACTTCTGACTACTCCTCTATACCAGGGGCCTGGTTCCTGAATAATGTACATGTCCCTCAGTATTTCTACTTCTGACTACTCCTCTATACCAGGGGCCTGGTTCCTGAATAATGTACATGTCCCTCAGTATTTCTACTTCTGACTACTCCTCTATACCAGGGGCCTGGTTCCTGAATAATGTACATGTCCCTCAGTATTTCTACTTCTGACTACTCCTCTATACCAGGGGCCTGGTTCCTGAGACTACCCAGGGCTCAAACAGTGCAAACATTTTATTTGCATATGTGCCGAAATATTTAGCTGTGCGACTAGAAATGTACATTTAGAAGCACCAGTATGGCTAGAAAATGTAAGGATTCTAGCTTTAAGGCCTCAAATATTTTTCATTGTGCTCCTAAATTCCTTTGTGTGCTCCTACATGTTTCAACTTAGACACACACGTGCTCCTTGTTAAAAAGGTCAGCGTAGAGGCCTGCTACTATATGAGGGAGGAACAACAACCTAACCACAGACTGTAATACACAACCCAAACATGTTACAGTCACAGGACATTCTGAGTGAGAGGGTTTTATAGGGTCTTTTCACACAAGGAGGAAAACCCCTAGCGCACACACACACATACACGTCAATGGCAACCCACCATCACGAAACTCATCTATTGTACACAAGAGGCCAGACAACAACAATTGTGAGTCACACGACGGAGAAGAGTCTGAGCTGAATGTATATCTCCATAGTCTACTGATGTACATAGGAGCTTGTGGTACACTATGTTTCTGCCAAGGTCTATAAAGAAAACAAGCCCATACATGCGTATGGAATAAGCATACAGTGAGTTTGGTTTCATGATGTGAGTTTTTTCCCCCACTATCTCCTTACCTGCACCTGGCCCTTGCCCATGATGATGTCCACGATCTCATTGTCATCTTTGTTGAGCTTGGTCTTGTCGTAACATTTCTCGTAGCACAGGATCCGCAGGCACTGAGAACCCTCCAGCTCAATTTCAAACTCCTATTGGACAATGTACAGTCAGGACAGGCTTCAATGTCCTATTGACCAGATTATGTATGATGGAGTACTGGAATTGGAGTGAATATGAGTAAAATGTCCTCTTGACAACATAACTGACAGTAATATGATCTGAATATTGGAGCTCTGTGTGGTGTTGGTCTCTCACCTCGTTCCACTGTGGTTCCGTGGTGTCTCTGAAGACGCGGGTCTTGGCCTTGCTGACAAAGTAGCCATAAGAGTCCACCTCTAGGGTACAGTACAGATCTGAACAGGACAGAGACACAGGGTACAGTACAGATCTGAACAGGACAGAGACACAGGGTACAGTACAGATCTGAACAGGACACAGAGAACAGTACAGATCTGAACAGGACACAGAGACACAGGGTACAGTACAGATCTGAACAGGACACAGAGTACAGTACAGATCTGAACAGGACATAGACAGGGTACAGTACAGATCTGAACAGGACACAGAGGAGTTAGACATCACAGTGAGTGGATCTAAAATAATCAGCAATTATAACACAATAATATCAATATCAACAGTAAATGGATAAACATTTTCCTTAGTGCCAGGATGATAGCAGTATCGTTAGATTTTGTTCCATGGCTAAAATACGAAGCAGACCAAACTCTTTGGTCCTTTAAAAACCTGCTGTATGTAAAATATGATATGCTTCAGCTTGTAAAA
Source organism: Oncorhynchus mykiss (assembly GCF_057628025.1). Taxonomy (NCBI): domain Eukaryota; kingdom Metazoa; phylum Chordata; class Actinopteri; order Salmoniformes; family Salmonidae; genus Oncorhynchus; species Oncorhynchus mykiss. The sequence continues at coordinate 30,735,839 of NC_143031.1, forward strand.
TCAATTAATGTGACTCTGGATGACAACATAATCATGTTTGTTTCCAACATTTGGGCTGTTTTCCTAAAGAAGTTCAATCGCTTCATGTTTGTTTCCATGCCACAATACTAATGAGTATCACGACACTGATATTGTTCCGGTCCTAATTTTCAGAATTGTACCACAACTGTGTAGAGTTAGACCATTTCTATATGAATGGTCAATCCACTGAAAATGTGTTTCTCAACCCCTTACCACCGAATGGTAGAGGCCTGCATTACTGACAGAATGAACACGGAACACAGACATGACTGGGCACAGCACACCATTACAATATCTCCCCAGCACTGGTTTAAGAGACCGAGCCAGAGGCCTCTCTCGTCATCCCTGCTGGGGTCCCTGGGGTCTCCACTGCTCTCTGACAGCATGATGGATGGCTACCTACTATGCCCCTGACCCTGGGAGTCACCACAGCTACATACACAGTCACATCACCCAGGCACAGAACTAGTGACACTATTTACACTGTAGCACAGTCACACATGACTTAGCAACATGAAAACAATGGCATGACCCATGTCTGTCTGGGTCTGGCTCATATACCTATATTCATCACTGGGTTAGGGTATCATACCAGTTGAGGTATGGATGACCGTCAGTCTTCTGTCACAGAACAAGAACAGCACAGGGATCCAAACAAGAGAGAGGACTGGCATATTCTTCTGTCTTGGATAAGGTAGATATTAGGAGGGGGATAGTACCCAGTTGAGGTGTGGCAGGATAATTTAATCCAGGATCCATTTAATTCCTGCTCGTTTTCCAGCACACTGAACCTCTGATGTAATCATCACTCACAATGAGGAATAATTTAGTATGGGGAGTGTGACCATAGTCCTATGATCTCTTGTCACAATATAAAAACAGGCCTTATATCAATAATCAGACACTGCAAACAGTTAAATGGTTTATGATAAGCACATATTTATTAATGGTATAATGCCCTTTTTGTAAATGATTACCTGGTATTTCCTCATTGATTATAGAGGTTATCTGTTAATATCCTGGTCAGAGAACTGACGGACAACGGGAAGCGTTCCAGAAAGCTTTAAGAAAGGTTTTCAAGAAAGGTTTATTCAGTGTAAGGGAATAGTTTCTTATCCCGGGTGGACATACCTGTTCATATCCCAGATTGTATTTTTGATAAAAACATGGTTGCACCGTTATTGATGTGTGTGTGAAGATGTTTAGACACTAATTCACGCTGTTGAATGTTAATTGAACAGGATGTGAAAGGGCTTCTTCCCATTGGTCAGATGCATGATCGGTATTGATAATTAAACCCTGTCATTTCTGTGTGAGTACAGACTAAGACAGGCAGGGTAAGATTGGCATACTGCCAGGTACAGGAATGATTGAAGCCTGGCATTTCTTTTGAGTTGATTAGGCCCTACTTTTTATTCATCGTCCTGTTTATTTGTTTTTGTAAATAATTGTACAGTCACCAGCTTATTATCTTCACGTTTGCTAATAAAAAGCTGCTGTCTGGGAAAGAAAAAACACATCTTCCTCGTCTGCCTCCTCACTGTTCCAACCCAACCACATGGTCAACCTTACAGGTGGGCAAACTGACCATCTGGGGTGTTTTCAAAATGGAGTCACGTTTTAATAATTATACAACATTCGCCACATGGTTGATTTAACAAAGTGAGAGGAAGGGGCCCTGTCACAGTACCACGATCATCTCTGACACTAACTACTGTCAATATAATTTAGTAAGTCAAAGACTACCTTCCCACAGTGCACTACTTTTGAGACTTATGGACCCTGGTCAAAAAGCTCTGGTCAAAAGTAGTGCACTATTGTGAATAGGGTGCATTTGGTACGCAGAAAATGTTACATTTAAGACCACTGTACATTTTTGGACATAGGCCTAGTGTGCTCCGCCATTGAAGTGAGTTCATAGAGAGTTAGAACAGGGTAGTTTATCACTGTTAATGACCACAGAAATAGCATTTGGCTCTGTTAAGAGAAGAACCATTTCGGAAGCACAACTCCCCAATGTGTCAGATTTACACACCGGCAAACTCTGTTCAGACAGTGTGTAAACCAAAAACCACTCAAGGAAACATTCATACTCCTGGACCACTCAGATTTATCAAGAAGTTTATTTTTCCTCCATATCTGAAATAGGTTTATATGCCTGAAATCTTGCACTAAAAAACAGGGCCAGAGGGAACATATTTAGCCTCGTTTTCATTTGTCCTAGCTAGTAGTGTTGCCAGAGGAGAATTCAGAAATGGGACATGAGGAAGTGAAAGAGAGCTGGCGACTGAAAGTGATTGGTTGAATAAGCCCTGAGGGCTGTCATTTCATTGGCAGACCTCTTCCTGCTGTTGTATAAAGGGTTAAATCTGGTTGTCAGTGAGGGGTCTGAGCGAGGTCACACACACATACTGTCTATCGGGGTTAATGGATACTGTCCTGACTCTGTCCAGATGACCTGGAAGTTGACCCCCTCCCTTTTTGTGTGTCCTCTTTCCTAATCCTAGCCTGTAGCTGTGTGTTAAGTGGTAGGTGAAACAGTGGGCAGGGAAACAGACTCAAACAGTCACGCTGAAGACTTAAAGTAGAGGTTGTCTTATTTTTTTTTAGCATTTACATTTTGGATGAGCTGAAGAATCACAAGGAATTCAGCAAAAATATGTTTAATTTAAGTATTCCCACAAAAAAAAGTAAAAAAAGACTCAATGTGTCTCAAGGTATGAAATTATTGTTATTTTTAAAGTCAATCTCTTTTTGGGCTTAGTTGTAGTACATTTTCAATGTACCAATTATTATATTATTCTCCAGCCCCCTGATCAACTATATCGGCCGGCAGGCTGAATCTAGTTGCCCACCCCTGACTTAAAGCAATCAGTATATGTAGACTCTGGAAGAACAACAAGACGTAGAGACGGAGGGGGGAGAAGGCTGCTTTATAGTGTGGGAGTCCCTTCCCCTCTGTGTTTTCCAACCACCTCCCAAACACAGATCCTTATTGTAACATGAACAATCTACCGCTTTATTTAGAACATATTGGAAGAAATCGGAACTCAAAAGGAACATTATGAAGAAGGAAACTGTAATCAGATTATTTCTCATTGGCTCCAGAATGATGACACTAATAAAAGGAGTAAAGGAAAAACAGTTGAATGAGAAAAGCAGAGGGCTGGATAACATGAAGCATTACAGTACTAGTTCAAATCTCCAATATGGTATTTTACTGTATATTTTACTGTGTTGTGTATATTATAATGCTGAATGAAACCACCACATATCCATCTTATAGATGTGTTATTATAATGCTCAGTGGTGTAGAAGATGACACCTTTATTCTAGGTCAATGTTTCCCCTGATTTTTGTATCGTATTTTTGGGGCGAACAAGTAGACTTCTAGAATCTTCCACTGACCCACTTCTGAAATGTTGCCCTGAGATGAAATTGAACTCTGCTTCCTATTGGATGAAACTGTGTGTGGCAACAGTGATAAGACCATTTTAATAGGACATGTTTGTACATACTCCAGAACTGTGTGCCTTAATCATATTGTAATGAATGTAGGAGCCATATGTTGTAGTGTGCTATGGGCTACTGTATTATTATACATACACACAATCATACCAACACACAGGCACACACTCTTATGCAAGGGACAAAATGGGTGACAGATGACTTGTACACAAACAATATGCCCTAAAGGCAGAATCAGTGCAATACAAAATGTGAGGACAGAGACCAGGGAAGCCGACAATAAAACTAAACATTAAATGACAGATGGTCTCCAGTCTCCATAACGAGCCTTTTCTAAAGAATCAGGGGATTTCCTAACAAACTAAGACCTCTCTATAAGACGGCATCCAAATGGCATCATACACAGACAAACACGTTTGTACCAGTACTTACTTTATTACAAGTCAACCAACATAATATTTTCGACCATATCACAGGTTCCAACCCAAGTGCCAATGTGATTTAGCAAACTTCAGGCGATGCTATGGTTAGATGGCATGAAAATAGAGCTCTTTGGCCAAGTACACCAATCCCAATACACTAAACGTTTGACTGGTACTGTATATAACATTATATTGGTTGCAAGAATGTTGTATAATCATTTACATTGAAAAATTCTACGTTTTGAATCAAGCGCTGTTTTGTGTTTCAGTTCATAAACCATCTGCAGAGAAAAATGGGAGAAACTTCCCAATTTTTTCCTATTTTGCAATCTATATGGCACAGCTGTCAATGTTTTGGTCCTATAATGAAACTGGTATACTTTTTCATTTATCACAATTCTCTTTAGCCAATTTTGGTCTTTAATGCAGGGCCGACAGTCAAGTTCCTTACTTTTCCCCCTTCTACTTTCCTCTTCCATTTTTGCAGTAAAATTGCAATTAGTTGGTTGTAATCTTGGGTTAAGCAGACATTTCCATATTTTTTGTTAACTGCATGTGTGGCATAACTCCACCAGTCTTATTTATGATATAATTTACAAACAAAAATGTTTTAATATATATATATATATTTTTATTATTGTATTTGTGTTTAACCGTAATATTTTTGTAATATTTATTCTATATTTTCTGGTGGTTTAAACTGAAATTGCAACCAACTTTCTATGGCTTGTTTTCAAAATAGCAATATTTTGGAGATTATTTCATTTTCAAATAACTGAAAATGAGAGGCTGTGATCTGAATAAAGGCCGTTCTTGAACATGGGATGAGACATTATTACTAATCTGCTAGAGAACCAGCGCGAATTTAAGTATAACTTTTGAATGACAATCCTTTAGTGAGAGGTGTAATGCTTTAATATTTAATCATTTCTGCCCTCTGAATTCATATTCGTTATATAAATAGGCCAGTATAATTTTGTCTCGCTTGCCGTTCCAAATAAAATGGAATCATTTTTGATCATATCATTTAAAAAAAAACAAGTTGTTAGGTGCAGGCAAGGCAATAGGCAAACAGGTAAACTGTGATATGACTAAAGAGTTCATGAGGGTGATTTTTCCACAAATAGACAGTTATTTTCCTTTCCACAGTAGCAAGATCTTATCCATTTTGCTAACTTTTTTATTAAAATGTATTGTAATGAGATCATTTCTTTCTTTCAGAAAATGAATACCGAGTATGTCCACTTCACCATCAGACCATTTCATTGGTTAACTACACGTAAATAAAATGTGTGATCCAATACATATAGTACAAGTCATTCATTGGTTGTAATCCAGGGGTTAGAAAAAGTATCTAGATCATCTATGAGGCTGTGGATCCAAATTGTGGATTAAAAAGAAAACATGAATCAGCGTACATTGACACCTTTGTTTTTAAGTCTCGGATTTCTAGGCCCTTGATATTATTGTTGGATCTGAATTTAATAGCTAACATTTCGATGGCCATAATAAATAGATATCTCGATAATGGACAACCTTGTTTTACTCCTTTTGACAGTTTAAAGCTTTGAGAAGTAGCCATTATTTACTATTTTACAGCTAGGGTTACTATACATAACTTTAACCCATTATATAAGAGATTCTCAAAAATTTAAATATTCCAGGCATTTATATATAAATTCCAGACATACTTTATCAAAAGTGTTTTTAAAGTCAGCTCTGAGTACACCAAAAAGGTTTGGTATATCTCAAACTGGTAGGCCAACCAGTCCTGGAGTTTTCCTGGACTTAAAGGCTTTAATTGCATCAATAAGTTCCTCATATGTAATTTGGCCTTCACATGAGTATTTCTGTACATATGTTAATTTTACATTATTAATAGGAAACAATCCTAACAATTAACTTTGGTTAGTGGAGATGGGGAGGAGACAAACAAAAACATATGCTTAAAGTACTTTGCTTCCTCTTTCATAAATATAGTTTGATGAATCATGGGTGACTCAATTTGCAACAAATTTCAGTAAATTATTTTGGTAGAATTTCTATTTAGATGATTTTAAAAAATATTTGGTGAATTTTTCCCCATATTTCATCCAGTTTACTTATTTTTTTATAATAAATTACACTGGATCTTTCTGGAATAAGTTCCTCCATTTCTTTTTGTTTTTCCTCTAACTTATTCTGTGCCTCTATGGTACAGTTTTTATTGCCATCTATCTGTACTGTTAGTCCCTCCATTTCCTTCCTAAATATGGATTATTTTTATTTTAATAACTTTTCTTTTATAGATGAGTATTGAATTGCATGGCCTCTGAGGGCACATTTAAAAGTGTCCCATACAATAAGGGGACCTGCTGTACCTATGTTATGTTTGAAAAAGTCAGTTATTCATTCTTCGGTTCTGGTTAAAAACAAGATGTCATCCAATATCCTTGCTCACGTGTAAATTCTGTAAGAGTAATGTATATGCCAATTATTTGATGGCCCGACCCCTTTTTATCCCCGATCAACACTTTTTGAACTTTTGGTGCCAGAGAAAATGACATAAGGTAGTTGTCAAGACAACTAGCTTAATTGAGCCTCCGCCATGTATATCAAATCAAACTTTACTTGTCACATGCGCCGGATACAACATGTGTAGACCTTACTGTGAAATGCTTGCAAGCCCTTAACCAACAGTGCAGTTTAGGTCAGAATATTTAAGCCTCCATATATCCACAAATTCCATTACACAGTGCATTTGGAAAGTATTCAGACCCCTTGACTTTTTCCACATAATGTTACGTTACAGCATTATTCATTATAAATACTTTCTTTCCCTCATCAATCTACACACTATACTCCAAAATGACAAAGCAAAAACATGTCCTTGAGTGGTCCAGCCAGAACCCGGACTTGAACCCGAACATCTCTGGAGAGACCTGAAAATAGCTGTGCAGCGATGCTCCCCATCCAACCTGACAGAGCTTGAGAAATTGGAGAAACTCCCCAAATACAGGTGTGCCAAGCTTGTAGCGTCAAGACTCGAGGCTGTAATCGCTGCCAAGGGTGCTTCAACAAAGTACTGAGTAAAGGGTCTGAATGCTTACGGAAATATGATATTTCCATAGTGTTTCTATACATTTGCAAAATTTTCTAAAAACTTTTCTTTTTTCTTTGTCATTATGGGGTATTGTGTGTCGATTGATGAGGGGGGAAAAAATAAAAAAATAAATATATATATTTAATCCATTTTAGAATAAGGCATAACAAAACACATAACACATAACAAAATGTGGAAAAAGTCAAGGGGTCTGAATACTTTCTGAAGGCACTCTATATTTGTATTTTGTTGTTGTACTTCTTACCCTTTTTCTCCCCAGTTTCGTGATATCCAATTAGTAGGTACAGTCTTGTCCCATCGCTGCAACTCCTGTATGGACTCGGGAGAGGCGAAGGTCGAGAGCCATGTGTCCTCCGAAACACGACCCTGCCAAGCCGCACTGCTTCTTGACACACTGCTCGCTTACCCCGGAAGCCAGTCGCACCAATGTGTCGAAGGAAACGCTGTACAACTGGCGACCATGTCAGCGAGTTGCTAGAGCGCGATGGGACAAGGACATCCCAACCGACCAGGCCCTACCTTAACCAGGACGACGCTGGGCCAATCGTGCGCCACCTCATGGGTCTCCCGGTCGCGGCTGTCTGTGAGACAGCCTGGGATCGAACCCAGGTCTGTAGTGACGCCTAAAGCACTTAGACCACTGCGCCACTCGAGAGGCACCAGACTTTTCCAAACACAAAAATACACCCTATCTTCCATCACAATACACCCACATACTGTGCTTTTGATGTCCTCGGTTATCTATGTTTTTATCTCTACCGTGTTGATTCCTACCTAACTTTAGGCTTTTGATGTCCTCTGTTATCTGTGTTTTTATCTCTAACGTGTTGATTCCTACCTAACTTCAGGCTTTTGATGTCCTCTGTTATCTGTGTTTTTACCCCTAACGTGTTGATTCCTACCGAACTTCAGGCTTTTGATGTCCTCTATGTTTTTATCTCTACCGTGTTGATTCCTACCGAACTTCAGGCTTTTGATGTCCTCGGTTATCTATGTTTTTATCTCTACCGTGTTGATTCCTACCGAACTTCAGGCTTTTGATGTCCTCTGTTATCTGTGTTTTTATCTCTACCGTGTTGATTCCTACCTAACTTCAGGCTTTTGATGTCCTCGGTTATCTATGTTTTTATCTCTACCGTGTTGATTCCTACCGAACTTCAGGCTTTTGATGTCCTCGGTTATCTATGTTTTTATCTCTACCGTGTTGATTCCTACCGAACTTCAGGCTTTTGATGTCCTCTGTTATCTGTGTTTTTACCCCTAACGTGTTGATTCCTACCGAACTTCAGGCTTTTGATGTCCTCTGTTATCTATGTTTTTATCTCTAACGTGTTGATTCCTACCGAACTTCAGGCTTTTCAGTACTTTGTGTTCCAGTTCCTTATAAATGAAGATGTATTATTTCAATAATGATCCTTTCTTCTAATGCTGGCTTTATCTATTTATAAATACTACAAGTAGAAAGTTGAGTACTAATTATTACAACATTATTACAACATTCCCAATTTTGAATGGTATAGTGTATTTGTAGTTTATTTCTTTATCAAGTGTTGTATTTACATTTGTATTACAATCCCTACCATGGATAATATTGGGTGTTCCATTATTTGACTCCTCTATGGGAACTTTGTATTATTTACAATAGCCATGGAGTAGTCGTGGTGTCTCAGAACAGTTGGTTATTAATATACAGTTTGTAGACTACAAGAGGTACACATTTTCCTTGAAGTCTATTCACCTTGAAGTGTGGGTACAGAACTTTGCGCCGGTCTGCAATTTCCTTCGGGAACTGATCATTCATTCCTATTTTTGTGCCAGCGAGTCTTTTGTCCAGGCTATTAACTATTATTTCAATCTTTTAAAAAAGCTAATTTGGCAAACCATTGGGAGCTCGTATGTATCGCTATCCTCTCCTTCTGAAATGGTGTACACGTTAAAATCTGAGTTTGTCGACAGTATCGCCTGGGATCTGTAGCGCTTTAAGGAGGAATTCTTTCACCACGCTTTCAGGCTCTTCACCTTAACTTTCTTTAATACCAGTAAGTATCAGATTTTGTCGCCTGGGACCTAATCTGTATTACAAGTACGACTTACAAGTACGACTTCTCTCAGAAGCATTCTCCTTAACTTAACTCCTTAACTTAATGTCCGTTTCAATAGTATTGACTGTCCCTTTTAGCTTGTTTGTTTCTTTCTCCATTGTCACAGCTTTTTCACCACTCATTTCAAGGCTCCTTCATTTCTTTACTGACAAGTTCAATACTCTCCATTTATTGATTTTAGCAGGTCGGTTTCCACTCTTACCTTACCAGGTGTTGAAAAACATAAATCGGTGTCCGTCGAGGAATCTCGTAGTTCTTACATGGAGTTTGGTTCTCCATTTTTTCCCTGATTACTCCAACATGTTTTGACCTCGACTGCGTTCATAATATTTATCAATAAACTTCTCTAGCCTTGTACATTTTTGGGGGTTAATATCCAGCTTGTGAGTAAATGGATCAGTAGCGCTACTATTTAGTCAGTTTTAGAGATAATGAATATTGCTTCTTCAGTCCGCCATCACACTTCCCTTCAGTGCATTTCCTCAGTTTTTCGTCCCTGTGCTGAACCAGGTGTCAGGAAGAGAGGGAGGGAAATAGGTTATGGGGTTATTTTGTCCCTGTGCTGAACCAGGTGTCAGGAAGAGAGGGAGGGAAATAGGTTATGGGGTTATTTTGTCCCTGTGCTGAACCAGGTGTCAGGAAGAGAGGGAGGGAAATAGGTTACGGGGTTATTTTGTCCCTGTGCTGAACCAGGTGTCAGGAAGAGAGGGAGGGAAATAGGTTACGGGGTTATTTTGTCCCTGTGCTGAACCAGGTGTCAGGAAGGGAGGGAGGGAAATAGGTTATGGGGTTATTTTGTCCCTGTGCTGAACCAGGTGTCAGGAAGAGAGGGAGGGAAATAGGTTATGGGGTTATTTTGTCCCTGTGCTGAACCAGGTGTCAGGAAGAGAGGGAGGGAAATAGGTTATGGGGTTATTTTGTCCCTGTGCTGAACCAGGTGTCAGGAAGGGAGGGAGGGAAATAGGTTATGGGGTTATTTTTGTCCCTGTGCTGAACCAGGTGTCAGGAAGAGAGGGAGGGAAATAGGTTATGGGGTTATTTTGTCCCTGTGCTGAACCAGGTGTCAGGAATAGAGGGAGGGAAATAGGTTACGGGGTTATTTTGTCCCTGTGCTGAACCAGGTGTCAGGAAGAGAGGGAGGGAAATAGGTTATGGGGTTATTTTGTCCCTGTGCTGAACCAGGTGTCAGGAAGGGAGGGAGGGAAATAGGTTATGGGGTTATTTTGTCCCTGTGCTGAACCAGGTGTCAGGAAGGGAGGGAGGGAAATAGGTTATGGGGTTATTTTGTCCCTGTGCTGAACCAGGTGTCAGGAAGAGAGGGAGGGAAATAGGTTATGGGGTTATTTTGTCCCAGTGCTGAACCAGGTGTCAGGAAGGGAGGGAGGGAAATAGGTTATGGGGTTATTTTTGTCCCTGTGCTGAACCAGGTGTCAGGAAAAGAGGGAGGGAAATAGGTTATGGGGTTATTTTGTCCCTGTGCTGAACCAGGTGTCAGGAATAGAGGGAGGGAAATAGGTTATGGGGTTATTTTGTCCCTGTGCTGAACCAGGTGTCAGGAAGAGAGGGAGGGAAATAGGTTATGGGGTTATTTTGTCCCTGTGCTGAACCAGGTGTCAGGAAGGGAGGGAGGGAAATAGGTTATGGGGTTATTTTGTCCCTGTGCTGAACCAGGTGTCAGGAAGGGAGGGAGGGAAATAGGTTATGGGGTTATTTTGTCCCTGTGCTGAACCAGGTGTCAGGAAGAGAGGGAGGGAAATAGGTTATGGGGTTATTTTGTCCCAGTGCTGAACCAGGTGTCAGGAAGGGAGGGAGGGAAATAGGTTATGGGGTTATTTTGCTTCCAGTGGTTCTGGGACCCTTGTTAAGGTCAACAGCATCATGAACTTGGGACATTTTTGCCAAAAACCTGGTTGCCTCTGCAAGGAGACTGAAACTTGGACGCAAGTGAATCTTCCAGCAAGACAATAACCCCAAACACAAATCAAAATGGTTAATTGATGACAAAATCAACATTGGCCACCTCAGTCTCTGGACTTGAACCTCATTAAAAACCTGTGGTTTGAATTGAAGAGGGCAGTCTATAAGCACAGATCTGGATCTGGAAAGATGCTGTACCGATGAATGGTCTAAGATCCCTCCCAATGGGTTGTCCAGTCTCATAACACTTAGCCATTTTCTAAAATGTTTCATCCTCACAATGGGAGGGTGCTGGAGTATTGAAAACAGGAATCAACATTTTTTACCCCCATCTTTTTTATTACTTGTTTAAAAAAAGTATTATTTGAGAGCAATTGTATTAGTAAAAAATATTATCAAATAAACAAAAAATGTGCATACAATACTTGTATTATTTATTTTATACTGTCTTTTTTGCTTATCTTTATCAAGGGATCCAATAATTGCAGACCCACTGTAGGTGACGTTACTAGCTACGACTAGCTACTATCTGATACATAGACATAGGAGACGTAGGAGACACTATACCCATGGAGGGGTGTTTAGACTAAAACAGCATATCTTACATTAGAGGACAGGCTCTACCAGAACAATGCCATGGTATCAATACTCCTTCCTCTCCCGCATATCAGACGGGCATGATAATGGTTTGATCCACTGAGAAAACAGAGGGAAAAGTAAAACCAAACCACTTCCACGTCCCTCTCTGCTCTTGAGAGGATCCAACAGGCTTTCAGTGGAGACAGCTTTCCCATTTTTCTCCAATCCATTACACAAGAAAATCTATTTCTGAAGCTTTCATAAAGTACAGTTCAGGCTGTAATGGTAAAACTGAGGCAGAGGTTGGTTGTTTTTTTCCTCTTGTGGTGATATTTGAATGGGTGCTTCTTCTGTAACAGGCAGTAGAGCGTGTTCAGTGAAGTGGCAGCTGTCTGGTAGAGACATATCTGAGCAACTCTAGAGCTCACTGACATCATATCACCCTGATCACTCATACTAAGGCTATCACACATGCACCGGGCAGAGAGAGGGAGAGGGTGTGTAGACAGACAGACAGACAAAATGCTTCTCCTGGCCTTCACAGTCCATGTGTGTGTGTCCCTTGAGGGTCCGACTGTGGCTGTGTAGGGGCCACTCTGTTCCTGTCAACTTTCTTTATGGAGTAGCTGTGTCTTTGACAGCCCCTAGCATCAAAGCAGCCACAGGAATGTGACTGTGGTCCAGAGCAGCTCCTCAGGGACTGGCCCTGTGGTGCGCTCTCTACCACTCTACCTCCAGCCCCCCCTAATTCATTCTCTCTCACTCTACCCCTCTCTCTCTTGGTCTCTCTCTCTCTCCACCTCTTCCTCATCTCCATTTCTCTCGCTCTCTCCCCATCTCGTTCTTTCTCTCCATTTCTCTCCCTTTTATCAGAAGAAGCCCAGTAACACATCGGTAATAGCTTGAGGTAGCAGAAGCACCTAACCACAGATTTGAACTTGTTACTGATCTCTATAATACATAAACAACTTTTGGAAAGCTCCTTTTCTGAGCTAGCCATTCAAAACGTATTGTCCACAGATGTAATTGAATCTGAAACACACTTTAACTGGAAGAGAATATTGAAAAATGATACATTTAAGCAATAAGGCATGAGGCTGTGTGGTATATGTCCAGTATACCACGGCTAAGGGCTGTTCTTATGCACAACGCAACGCGGAGTGCCTGGATACAGCCCTTAACCGTGGTATATTGGCCATATATCACAAACCCCTGAGATGCCTTATTGCTATTATAAATGTAATTAGAGCAGTAAAAATAAATGTTTTGTCATACCCGTGGTATACGGTCTGATATACCACGGCTGTCCGTCAATCAGCATTCAGGACTCGACCCAACCCAGTTCACAATTTAAGTTTGACTGTATTCAACACCAAGGAAATGTTTTACTATAAATTTGGCCCCAACTTCCAACTATTCACCGTGTCCCCTCAATCAGGCAGGCACATCCATTTCAATGGTGCTAATCAAAGGACAATTCTGAACAAATATAATTGACTCCGTAAATAACAATCTCAGCTAAAGCCCCACACATACAAACCAATTATGTATATTTAGACTTTCTTTGCTTTCAGGCCCACTGGGAATGGGTGGTGGGTGGGCATCTAGTCATTGAGGGGGAGGGCAAGGGGGATTGGGGGAGACTGTGGATGGATGGTGGGAGGAGGACTGATAAGCAACCTCAGTTGCTGGGTGGGATAGGAAGGGGTGGGAGGCATTCTGTCTTCAGTATTTATGCTGCAGTAGTTTGTGTGTCGGGGGGCTAGGTCCAGTTTGTTAAATCTGGAGTACTTCTCCTGTCTTACCCGGTGTCCTGTGTGAATTTAAGTATGCTCTCTCTAATTCTCTCTTTCTCTCTTTCTTTCTCTCTCTCAGAGGACCTGAGAGCCCTAGGACCATGCCTCAGGACTACCTGGCATGATGACTCCTTGCTGTCCCCAGTCCACCTGGCCGTGCTGCTGCTCCAGTTTCAACTGTTCTGCCTGCGGCTATGGAATCCTGACCTGTTCACCGGACGTGCTACCTGTCCCAGACCTCCTGTTTTCAACTCTCTAGAGACAGCAGGAGTGGTAGAGATACTCTTAATGATCGGCTATGAAAAGCCAACTGACATTTACTCCTGAGGTGCTGACTTGCTGCACCCTCGACAACTACTGTGATTATTATTATTTTACCATGCTGGTCATTTATGAACATTTGAACATCTTGGCCATGTCCTGTTATAATCTCCACCCGGCACAGCCAGAAGAGGACTGGCCACCCCTCATAGCCTGGTTCCTCTCTAGGTTTCTTCCTAGGTTTTTAACTTTCTAGGGAGTTTTTCCTAGCCACCGTGCTTCTACACCTGCATTGCTTGCTGTTTGGGGTTTTAGGCTGGGTTTCTGTACAGCACTTTGAGATATCAACTGATGTACAAAGGGCTATATAAATACATTTGACTGGAATTGATTCAGGGTGTGGCGGGACAACGCAGGCGGTGGAATGGGTCGGTGTTATTGTCATATGCATTTCTTTGTTTTTGTACCTTTAACTCCCCCTTCTGAATTTGAAAATTCCAAAACGGAATAAAAAGTTAGTCAAAAAATAATAATAGATATCCCGTTACTGTAAATCCTTAATAACCATTAGGGAGATGAAATAATGCCTGACCCTGGTTCAATGGTAGAGGGTGACTTCTACCACTGTGCTGGGGGTCTATTTGATGTATTGTTGGGAAAGAAGACAACCAGTATGAAGGGACAGACAGAGGGACACCTACACTCTTTCTCACTGTCATCTCAGTTTTCTCTGTTGGGATGCCACACAAGTTGTAAATTATATGCTCCAACCATCATCATCATCATACACACACACACACATGGGTGGTGATGGGCAGATGCTGAACACATGCAGTATAAGCCCAGTATGACAGAGAAAGACTTACTGGCTGACTCTTTGAAGCCTTTGGCAGAGTGGACGATCACATGGAGGAATCCATACAGGCCTGAGGTTTCCTCATCTGAAACAAACAGCACAACAACACAGTTAGTCACCGTCTGTCACACTCATTATCAGTGACCTGTAAGTGGCCTGGGACAGCTCATTATCGTTACCTCGAGGGTGTGTCAAATGAGAACCTATTCCCTATATAGTGTACTACTTTTGTCCAGGGTCCATGGTGTGGGAGCAGAGGAAAGCACGTATATCCTACCAATGGGACATTAAGAACTAATATTTTATGTTTCACCGAGTCGTGGCCGAACGACGACATTAAGAACATAGAGCTGGCGGGTTATACACTATCGGCAAGACAGAACAGCAGCCTCTGGTAAGACATGGGGCGGGGTCCTACGCATTTATGTAAACAACAGTTGGTGCACGATATCTAAGGAGGTCTCAAAGTTTTGATCGCCTGAGGTGGAGAATCTTATGATAAGCTGCAGACCTCACTATTTACCCAGAGAGTTTTCATTCGTTTTTTTCTGTAGCTGTCTACATACCACCACAGAGCGAGGTTGGAACTAAAACCGCACAAAATGAGCTGTATTCTGCCATAAACAAACAGGAAAACACTCATCCAGAGGCGGCATTCCTAGCAGCCGATTACTTTAATGCAGAGAAACTTAAATCCGTTTACCTAATTTCTATCAACATGATAAATGTGCAACCAGAGGTAAAACAATTCTAGACCACCTCTACTCCAAACACAGAGACGTGTACAAAGCTCTCCCTCGCCCTCCATTTGGCAAATCTGACAATAACTCTATCCTGATTCCTGCTTACAAGCAAAAATTAAAGAATGAAGCCCCAGTGATTCGGACTATAAAAAAGTGGTCAGATGAAGCAGATGCTAACCTACAGGACTGTTTTGCTATCACAGACTGGAACATGTTCCGGGATTCTTCCGATGGCATTGAGGAGTACACCACATCAGTCACTGGCTTTATCAATAAGTGCATCGAGGACGTCGTCCACACAGTGACTGTACGTACATACCCCAACCAGAAGCCATGGATTACAGGCAACATTCGCACTGAGCTAAAAGGGTAGAGCTGCCGCTTTCAAGGAGCAGGACTCCATAACCCGGAAGCTTATAAGAAATCCCGCTATGCCCTCCGACGAACCACCAAACAGGCAAAGCGTCAATACAGGATTAAGATCGAATTATACGACACCGGCTCTGACGCTCATCGGATGTGGCAGGACTTGCAAACTATTTACAGACTACAAAGGGAAGCACAACCGAGAGCTGCCCAGTGACACGAGCCTACCAGACGAGCTAAATAACTTCTATGCTCGCTTCGAGGCAAGTAACACTGAAACATGCATGAGAGCATCAACTATCCAGATGACCGTGTGATTAAGCTCTCCGCAGCCGATGTGAGGAAGACCTTTAAAACAGGTCAATATTCACAAGGCACTGGGGCAGACGGATTACCAGGACGTGTACTCAGAGCATGCGCTGACCATCCGGAAAGTGTCTTCACTGACATTTTTAACCTTTCCCTGTCTGAGTCTGTAATACCAACATGTTTCAAGCAGACCACCATAGTCCCTGTGCCCAAGAACACTAAGGTACCCTGCCTAAATTACTACCGACCCGTAGCACTCACGTCTGTAGCCATGAAATGCTTTTAAATGCTGGTCATGGCTCACATCAACACCCTTATCCCAGAAACCCAAGACCCACTCCAATTTGCATACCGCCCAAACAGATCCACAGATGATGCAATCTCTATTGCACTCCACACTGCCCTTTCCTACCTGGACAAAAGGGACACCTATGTGAGAATGCTATTCATTGACTACAGCTCAGTGTTCAACACCATAGTGCCCTCAAAACTCATCACTAAGCTAAGGACCCTGGGACTATACCCCTCCCTCTGCAACTGGATCCTAGACCTCCTGACGGGTCGCTCCCAGATGGTAAGGGTGGGAAACAACAAATCCGCCACGCTGATCCTCAACACGGGGGCCCCTCAGGGATTCGTGCTCAGTCCCCTCCTGTACTCCATGTTTACTCATGACTGCACGGCCAGGCACAACTCCCAACACCATCATTAAGTTTGCTGATGACACAACAGTGGTAGGCCTGATCACTGACAATGATGAGACAACCTATAGGGAGGAGGTCAGAGACCTGACCATGTGATGCCAGGACAACAACCTCTCCCTCAACATGATCAAGACAAAGGAGATGATTGTGGACTAGAGGAAAAAGAGGAACGAGCACGCCCCCATTCTCATCGACGGGGTTGTAGTGGAGGAGGTTGAGAGCTTCAAGCTCCTTGGCGTCCACATCAACAACAAACTATCATGGTCCAAGCACACCAAGACAGTCATGAAGAGGGCATGAAAAAACCTATTCCCCCTCACGAGACAAGATTTGGCATGGGTCCTCAGATACTCAAAAGATTTTACAGCTGCACCATCCTGACGGGTTGCATCACTGCCTGGTATGGCAACTGCTCGGCCTCCGACCGCAAGTCACTAGAGGTTAGTGCATACGGCCCAGTACACCCCCCCACGCTGCTGCTCTGTTATTATCTATGCATAGCCACTTTAATAACTCCACCTACATGTACATAATTACCTCAATCACCTCGACACCGGTGCCCCCGCACATTGACACATTGACTCTGTACCGGTACCCCCTGTATATAGCCCCACAATTGTTATTTACTGCTGCTCTTTAATCATTTGTTTTCCTAATCTCTTACTTTTTTAGTATTTTTTTTTTGTTGGTATTTTTCTTAAAACTGCATCGTTGGTTAAGGGCTTGTAAGTAAGCATTTCACTATAAGGTCTACGACACCTGTTGTATTCGGCGCATTTGACAAATACAATTTGATATGATTTGATTTAATTTATATTTTTGTTAGAAAGGAAAGGGTTTAACACTGAAGAGAAAAAAGATCGAATCAGGATTTTTCTTTGGTGGTTTGTGGAGAGATAACTCTAGCTAGCTAATTCAGCCATTGGCTAGGCCATCAGAAGCTAGATAGAAGGCATCTGCCATGCAACTGCATTAGGGAAGAATGTTGGAGTGGTGCCATTGACTGGTAATGGGTGTGACCGTTTTTACAAAAACTCATGAAAACTTCTGCCTTCTCGAATCCTGCCAGGTCCCTGCACAATAGTGAGCAGTAGTTTTCCCAGGGTCTAGCTAGCTTTTGTTGTAGGCTAGTTTGCAGTGGTTGCAGCAGGTGTTATTGAAGAGGATGTTGTTGCTAATTTTTTTGCGTTGCCCTTTTCAAGATCAACTTTCAACAAGAAGTTACATTTAAAATCATCATAATCTGGTGAGAGGAACTGCTGCTAGCTAGCTCATTGAAAATAACGGTGTATGAAACATTATTTAATTTAAAATGGCAGCATTCACATTAATGTAGAAGTGTTGAAAAACAATATTATATTCTTATTTACAATAAAAGTGTCTCCAAAACATAACACTTTATTTACCATGCATTTCTATTGGGCACAAAATAATCTGAAACACAACCAAAACAAACAGCAAAGGCATCCAACAAGTTTGTGGTGTCACAAGCTTGACAAGTACAGTGCATTCCGAAAGTATTCAGACCCTGTCCAGTTTTTCAACATTTTGTTACGTTACAGCCTTATTCTAAAATGGATCAAATAAAAATAAAATCCCTCAATCTACACAAATTACCGCATAATGACAAAGGTATAACAGGTTTTTAGAAAATGTTGCACATTTATCAATTATAAAAACAGAAATATGTTATTTACATTAGTATTCAAACCCTTTGATATAAAATTCGAAATTGAGCTCAGATGCATCCTGTTTCCATAGAACATCATTGAGGTGTTTCTACAACGTGATTGGAGTCCACCTGTGCTAAATTCAACTGATTGTACATGATTTGGAAAGGCACACACCTGTCAATATAATGTCCCATAGTTGACAGTGCATGTCAGAGCAAAAGCCAAGCTATGAGGTCGAAGGAATTGTCTGTAGAGCTCCGAGACAGGATTGTGTGGAGGCACAGATCTGGGGAAGGGTACCAAAACATTTCTGCAGCATTGAAGGTCCTCAAGAACACAGTGGCCTCCAGTATAATTAAATGGAAGACGTTTGGAACCACCAAGACTATTCCTAGAGCTGGCTGCCAGGCCAAACTGTACAGTCGGGGGAGAAGGTCCTTGGTCAGGGAGATGACCAAGAACCAATGGTCACTCTGACAGAGCTTCAGTTCCTCTGTGGAGATGGGAGAACTTTCCAGAAGGACAACCATCTCTGCATCACTCCACCAATCAGGGCTTTATGATAGAGTGGCCAGATGGAAACCACTCCTCAGTAAAAGGCACATGACAGCCAGCTTGGAGTTTGCCAAAAGGCACCTAAAGACTCTCAATGAAAAACAAGATTCTCTGGTCTGATGAAACCAAGATTGAACTCTTTGGCCTGAATTCCGAGCATCATGTCTGGAGGACACCTGGCACCATCCCTACGGTGAAGCATGGTGGTGGCAGCATCATGCTGTGGGGATGATTTTCAGCGGCAGGGACTAAGAGACTAGTCTAGGGAAAGATGAACGGATCAAAGCATGATGAAAACCTGCTCCAGAGCACTCAGGACCTCAGACTGGGGCGAAGGTTCACCTACCAACAGGACAATGACCCTAAGCACACAGCCAAGACAACACAGGAGTGGCATCGGGACAAGTCTCTGAATGTCCTTGAATGGCCCAGCCAGAGCCCAGACTTGAACCCGATCGAACATCTCTGGAGAGACATAATAATAGCTGTGCAGCGACGCTCCCCATCCAACCTGACAGAGCTTGAGAGGATCTGCAGAGAAGAATAGGAGAAACTCGCGAAATACAGGTGTGCCAACTTGTCACGTCATACCCAAGAAGACTCAAGGCTGTAATCGCTGCTGAAGGTGCTTCAACAAAAAAATTAGTAGGGTCTGAATACTTCTGTAAATGTGATATTTCCGTGTTATATTTTTTTGAATAGATGAGCAAGAATGTCTAAAAACCAGTTTTTGCTTTGTCATCATGGGGTATTGTGTGTTGGTTGATGGGGGGGGGGGACGACGACAATTTAATAAATTTTAGAATAAGGCAGTAATGTAACAAAATGTGGAGTAAGTCAAAGGGTCTGAATACTTTCAGAATGCACTGTATCTGTGACCAACAGATGCATATCTGTTTTCCCAGTCATGTGAAATCCATAGATTATGGACTACAGAATTCATTTCAATTGACTGATTTCCTTACATGAACTGTAACTCAGTAAAACCTTTGAAATTGTTGCACTTATATTTTTGTTCAGTATACATCATTGGCTGAAACTGAAGCAGGCCTTTTGGAGATCCCCGCAGGCCCACCGGGTCACGCTCTCGAGAGGTACTGAGCCCTGGACAAACAATATGTCACATGTATGAATGGTGCTATGGACTGTATGTGAACAGTCACAGACAGGTCATGCCACCAAGAGAGAGGGAGAATGCAGAGAAGATCTAGACTGTAATCTTTCATTTCCCCCATCCACTTTCAGACATGTTATTCTGTCCATCTTAACCACAACAAAAAGACTCACTAAAGGAGATGATAGCAATAACCTGTCAATGTGTTTTCCTATATCCCCGTAATGGATAAGGTCAGGATCAGAGTTATAGTAATCAGAGCCTAGATCTGTGGTTAGTTGCTTCTACCTGGTCCCTGTACTGGCCTGTGTGTTGCGTCAGAAAGAGCCATGGGAACTAGGGGTCACATTCCTCCTCCAGCTGGTCTTTATTTCACCCCTCCGCTACTCCTTACATTTCATAGCATGGTCTGCCAATGAACCGGAGCCGGAGTCTTTGCCATACTGTGCTGTAAAGTGACTATAAAGGAGAAAGAATGTAAATCTTTGCTGTGCTTAATGACATTTCAGACCCCCTCTAAACTGGAGAGAACAGACGTGTTTGATGTCAGTATAAAGGGAGTTGCTTTGACAAACTGACTGTAAGCAATCAGGAACGCTCAGTGCAAGCTAGGAGCTGAACTTCAGGTCAACACAAGGAAAACAAAAATTGAAATGCAACATGTAAAGTGTTGGCTTATTTCCCACAAATGTTGTTTACATCCCTGTTAGTGATAATTTCTCCTATGCCAAGATAAACCATCCACCTGACAGGTGTGGCATATCAATAAGCTGATTAAACAGCATGATCATTACACAGGTGCACCTTGTGCTGGGGACAATAACAGGCCATTCTAAAATGTGTAGTTTTGTCACAACAATGCCACAGATGTCTCAAGTTGAGGGAGTGTGCAATTGGCATGCTGACGGCAGGAATGTCCACCAGAGCTGTTGCCAGAGACTTGAATGTTCATTTCTCGAACATAAGCCGTTTCCAACGTTGTTTTAGAGAATTAGAATTATTCACCTGCAGGATCCTCTGAGACTAGCCACCTGGACAGCTGATAAAACTGTAGGTTTGCACAAACAAATAATTTTTGCACAAATTTTCAGAAACCGTCTCAGGAAAGGTCATCTGCGTGCTCGTCACCCTCACCAGGGTCTTGACCTGACTGCAGTTTGGCTTCGTAACCGACTTCAGTGTGTAAATGCTCACCTTCGATGGCCACTGGCACACTGGAAAAGTGTGCACTTCACGGATGAATCCCGGTTTCAACTGTACCGGGCAGATTGCTGATGTCAACATTTTTAACAGAGTGCCCAATGGTGGCGGCGGGGCTATGGTATGGTCAGGCATAAGCTACGGACAATGAACACAATTGCATTTTTTCGATAGCAATATGAATGCACAGAGATACCGAGATGAGATCCTCAGGGCCATTGTCGTGCCATTCAACTGCCGCCATCACCTAATGTTTCAGCATGATAATGCACGGCCCCATGTCGCAAGGATCTGTACACAATTCCTGGAAGCTGAAAATGTCCCAGTTCTTCAATGTCCTGCATACTCAAACATGTTACCCATTGAGCATATTTGGGATGCTCTGGATCGACATGTACGGCAGCACGTTCCAGTTTCCGCCAATTTCCAGCAACTTCACACAGCCATTGAAGATGAGTGGGACAACATTCCACGGGCCACAATCAACAGCCTGGTTAAATCTATGCTAAGGAGATTTGTCATGCTGCATGAGGCAAATGATGTTCACACCAGATGCGGACTGGTTTTCTGATCCAAGCCCCTACCTTATTTTTTAAGGTATCTGTGACCAACAGATGCAATCTGTATTCCCAGTCATGTGAAATCCATAGATAAGGGCCTAATTAATTAATTATTTCAATTGACTGATTTCCTTACATGAACTGTAACTCAGTAACATCATTGAAACTGTTGCATTTATATTTTTGTTCAGAGTGTATCGCTGTCTGTAATCAAGGTTTTAAAATACTGTGGCCTGACTCAGAAAATCTATATGTAACTTGTAAATACTGGAGCCAATTTAGATTTAGACTACATGATATCCAACTCAGTACACGGAGTCTAGCAGAAACAAGATAACAACATATCGTTCAGTGTAAGCAAAGCCACATTGGAAACACCATAGCCTTGCAAGAAAACATGTTTCTTTTCTGAGAGAGGCTACCTGGGGCGGCAGGCAGGTAGCCTAGTGGTTAGAGCGTTGGACTAGTAGCCGGAAGGTTGCGTTGCAAGATCGAATCAAGGCAAAAAGGTACAAATCTGTCGTTCTGCCCCTGAACAAGGCAGTTAACCCACTGTTCCTAGGCCGTCATTGTAAATAAGAATTTGTTCTTAACTGACTTGCCTAGTTAAATAAAGGTACAATAAATACAAATAAAGTACTGTTATTGCATCTCTAAGATATGTAGAAGAAAAGCATGAAAACACAGTCAGATGTGAATAGAAGAGTGCTGTGGTATAACAGTGTTATTTGTGGCGCGTCGTGTTTATTAAAACCTTATGAACGGTTTCTAGTTTGTTAAATGTGGGTCTGTGTGAGTGAAGTTGTGTATGTGAGTGTGTGTATCTCCTGTAGCTACGTGTGTAAGCTGAGCGTCTCCCTGACATTTCCTGTCCCCCAGTGCATCCTGGGAGCTCACAGTGGGGCTGCCAGATGGCTTTAATGTCACCCCAATCCAAACATCCCATCTGAGGAAGTAGAAAGGAAAATGTGAGTGTGTGTGTGTCCTACCATCTTTATTACTGGTGACAGGGATGTTGTGGACAGTTCGGAGTTTGCAGCAGGAGCTGGTGAGGACCTGCAGCTCTACAGAGCTCAACTGACACGGCTGCAGATCTGAAGACAAACACAGAAATACACAATCAATAAACCTGAACATAAAGCCAGGCTATAGGTTGTACAATGTGAATCCATGGTAGAGTTGAAAAAACAGTGATAAGAAACCAATATCACTGTCTGCTCACTCTCAAATCAAATTGTATTGGTCACATACACATATTTAGCAGATGTTATTGCTTGTGTAGAGAAATGCTTATGTTCTTAGCTCCAAAAGTGCAGTAATATCTGGAAATAATGGAATTAAGAAGTATAGAAATATTAGGACGAGCAATGTCGGAGTCCGGAGTATATATATGTGATGGGATGTATAGCCATTATGGACAGTATGTGGATAGAATATGTAGTATATCTGAAGAATACGTAGGATAAAACAGTATGTACAGCAATAGCTGAACAGGATGGCCTTGACTAGAATACAGTATATACATATGAAATGGGTTAAACAGTATGTAAACATTATTCAAGTGACCAGTGTTCCATGTCTATGTACATAGACTCCTCCTATACCTTTCTTCTGTAGTTTTTGGATGCTCTCCCTCCACTCTGACCTCTCATAGTCTGAAGACAGGAGGAACAGGTAGCTCTGAGGACAAAAGAGGGAAACTTTCAGGAAAATGTGGAAATAACATTTTATAGGACAACTGCTCCCTCCAGTGATGGAAAAATAACAGTACATCAATATTGCAATCATGGACATAGCTGCTTATCCAAATCACAGATATAGAGTAGAGGTCGACCGATTATGATTTTTCAACGCCGATACCCATTATTGGAGGACCAAAAAAAGCAGATTCCCATTAAATCGGCTGATTTTAATATATATATTTGTAATGAAGACAATTACAACAATACTGAATGAACACTTATTTTTTACTAAATATACATACATAAATACATAAATAAGATCAATTTAGTCTCAAATAAATAATGAAACATGTTCAATTTGGTTTAAATAATGCAAAAACAGTGTTGGAGAAGGTAAAAACGCAATATGTGCCATGTAAGAAAGCTAACGTTTAAGTTCCTTGCTCAGAACATGAGAACATATGAAAGTTGGTGGTTCCTTTTAACATGAGTCTTCAATATTCCCAGTTAAGAAGTTTTAGGTTGTAGTTATTATAGGAATTATAGGACTATTTCTCTATATACCATTTGTATTTCATATACCTTTGACTATTGGATGTTCTTATAGGCATTTTAGTATTGCCAGCCTAATCTCGGGAGTTGATAGGCTTGAAGTCATAAACAGCGCAATGCTTGAAGCACAGCGAAGAGCTGCTGGCAAACACAGGAAAGTGCTGTTTGAATGAATGCTTACGAGCCTGCTGCTGCTTGCCACCGCTCAGTCAAACTGCTCTATCAAGCATCAAATCAT
This sequence comes from Oncorhynchus mykiss, assembly GCF_057628025.1. Lineage (NCBI taxonomy): Eukaryota > Metazoa > Chordata > Actinopteri > Salmoniformes > Salmonidae > Oncorhynchus > Oncorhynchus mykiss. Next base: position 30,760,060 of record NC_143031.1, read on the forward strand.
ATACTTAATTATAACAAAATAACACAGAAATACGAGCCTTAGGTCATTAATATGGTTGAATCCGGAAACTATAATTTCGAAAACAAAAGGTTTATTCTTTCAGTGAAATACGGAACCATTCCATATTTTATCGACTGGGCGGCATCCATAAGTCTAAATATTGCTGTTACATTCTAATTCTGGCAAATTAGTTACGGTCTTTGTTAGGAAGAAATGGTCTTCACACAGTTCGCAATGAGCCAGGCGGCCCAAACTGCTGCATATACCCTGACTCTGCTTGCACAGAACGCAAGAAAAGTGACACAATTTCCCTAGTTAAAATAAATTCATGTTAGCAGGCAATATTAACTAAATATGCAGGTTTAAAATGTTTTCCTTGTGTATTGATTTTAAGAAACGCGTTGATGTTTATGGTTAGGTACACATTGGTGCAACGACAGTGCTTTTTTCACGAATGCGCTTGTTAAATCATCACCCATTTGGCGAAGTAGGCTGTAATTCGCTGATAAATTAACAGGCACCGCATTGATTATATGCAAGCTAGATCAACTAGTAATATCATCATCCATGTGTAGTTAACTAGTGATTATGTTAAGATTGATTGTTTTTTATAAGATAAGTTTAATGCTAACTAGCACCTTACCTTGGCTCCTTGCTGCACTCGCATAGCAGGTAGTCAGCCTGCCACGCAGTCTCCTCGTGGAGTGCAATGTAATCTGCCATGATCGGCATCCAAAAATGCTGATTACCGATTGTTATGAAAACTTGAAATCGGCCCTAATTAATCGGCCATTCTGATTAACCGGTCGACCTCTAATTTAGTAGAGGCAGATTATCCAACCCCAAACATAGGCATCAACCCTTTACACTCATGGGAACTGGCTTACATGGATAGGGCTAAATGTAAATGTTTGTAACAGAAGAAATATGAAAAACAAATGCATAACCATGGTACCAGTTGAAAGGGAACAGTTTGGAGATGATGGGAAAAATATTAGACGCAAGACTGAATCCAAACATTACACTGTTGATTATGTGCATTTACTCCACATTTTGTTGATAACGGAAATACTCTGGATACACTCAGTAACATGATAAGACCATTCCTGGACAATGGTCCACTATAAATCGCAATCTGGGTCAGGTGGGCATGATCTGAAAGTTTGTTCGATTGCCAATATTATTAGCTAAGTTATAAAACACTATATTACAGTGTTAGGCTTTCACCATGCAGTTCAGGGAAACAGATCATCATTTTGGTGCGCATAGAAAGGAGTCATGATTGCATTCAGGTGCGTGTGCAGCAGCACATTTCCTTCACAATAAACAAACAAAGGCTCATTCTGTTCAGAACAACCCAGGGTATAACACCATGTCCTCTTGTAACTGTACATCAAACAGAGTGATCCTAAACGCCCCATCCTGGACTTATGGCAACTCAACAACCATCGTTGAGTCTTGTTCACCACAGTAGACCTCAAGGATGCTTATTTCCACGTCGCCGTTTATCAATGGCTCTTCCATTGTTTGGACAAAGCCGTCCAGTCCAGCTGTCTCCCCTCGGTGCCCATGCACATTCCACTACAACAGTGGTTCCCAAACTTTTATAGTCCCGTACCCCTTCAAACATTCAACCTCCAGCTGCGTACCCCCTCTAGCACCAGGGTCAGCGCACTCTCAAATGTTGTTTTTTGCCATCATTGTAAGCCTGCCACACACACTGTATTTATTAAACATAATAATTAGTGAGTTGTCGTCACAACCTGGCTCGTGGGAAGTGACAAAGAGCTCTTATAGGGCCAGGGCACAAATAATAATATTATAATAAGCAATCATTTAACCATCTTACATATAAAACTGTATTTGTTCATTGAAAATTGTGAATAACTCACCACAGGTTGAGAAGGGTGTGCTTGAAAGGATGCACATAACTCTGCAATGTTGGGTTGTATTGGAGAGAGTCTCAGTCAAATCATTTTCCACACACAGTCACACAGTGCCTGTATTTCATTTTCATGCTAGTGAGGGCTGAGAATCCACTCTCACATAGGTATGTGATTGCAAAGGGAATCAGTGTCTTAACAGCGCGATTTGCCAAGGCAGGATACTCTGAGCTCAGCCCAATCCCGAAATCTGGCAGTGGCTTCTCATTAAATAAAATTTTCACAGAACCACTTGTTGCAATTTTGATGAGGCTCTCTTGTTCAGATATCAGGAAGTGGACTGGAGGCAGGACATGAAAGGGATAATGAAGTTGTTTGTGTTGTCCATTTCAGGCAAAGTACCTGCTCAATTGCACACCCAACTCACTCAGGTGCTTCGCTATATCACATTTGACATTGTCCGTAAGCTTGAGTTCATTTGCACACAAAAAAATCATACAATGATGGAACGACCTGTGTGTTGTCCTTGTTAATGCAGACAGAGAAGAGCTCCAACTTCTTAGTCATAGGCTCAGTTTTGTCCCGCACATTGAATATAGTTGCGGAGAGTCCCTGTAATCCTAGATTCAGATCATTCAGGTGAAAAAAAATATCACCCAGATAGGCCAGTCGTGTGAGAAACTCATCATCATGCAAGCAGTCAGACAGGTGAAAATTATGGTCAGTAAAGAAAACTTTTTAAGCTTGTCTCTCTATTAAAACAAACGTGTCAATACTTTGCCCCTTGATAACCAGCACACTTCTGTATGTTGTAAAGGCATTACATGGTCGCTGCCCATATCATTGCATAGTGCAGAAAATACATGAGAGTTCAGGGGTCTTGCTTTAGCAAAGTTAACTATTTTCACTGCAGTGTTCAAAACATCTTTCAAGCTGTCAGGCATTCCTCTCGTGGATGCTGCAGTGTACCTAAGTGCTTGCACGCGCACTACCACTCCACTATGTCTCCCTGTCATGGCTTTTGCGCCATCAGTACAGATACCAACACCTCTTGACCACCAAAGTACATTTGATGTCACAAAGCTGTCCAGTACTTTAAAAATATCCTCTCTTGTTGTCTTGGTTTCCAGTGGTTTGCAGAAAAGGATGTCTTCCTTAATAATTGACCCCCCATAAACGTAACGGACATGTACCAGGAGCTGTGCCAGGCATGTTGACTCATCTAGATGTAACGCATAGAATTCACTAGCTTGTATGCAAAGCAATAATTGTTTCAAAATATCTCCTGCCATGTCACTGATGTGTCGTGAAACAGTGTTGTTTGATGAAGTAATTGTCTGTAGTTCTTTAGGCCGTTTCCCCCAGCATTGTCCCAGCCATATCCACGGCAGCAGGAAGAAGGAAGTCCTCCACAATAGTATGGGGCTAGCCTGTCCTAGCCAATCGGAAGCTCACCATATAAGATGTTTCTAGCCCCTTATTATTAAATGGTATCTGTTTCTTTTCTACATGTCTTACTACTCGAAAGTCGTCTTTATTCTCGCTCAAAAAACTCCCATGGCTTATTTTTCATATTGTCATGTTTCGTTTCTCAATGTCTGAGCAAGAGAGATGGTTTCCCACGAGAAAGTAACGGTTAATGTGATTGGATGTTCATTATTTGACTAGGCTACCTGTATCTGACATTGTGTTGTTATTTCACTGAACACTAAATGGTTTAATTCGATTTTTTTGGCAGTGAAACGAGGATACTCAGGCGAGAAAAAAACCTCACCCAAATGTATAGCCCCGTTGGAAAATATAAATGGACTGTTAGAAAACTTTTGGGACTACCTGCACTAGAGGAATTGCCATGTCACGGGCACTGTACAGAGGCATCTCCGTCTTAGAGAATTGTACGATGGCTAGTTTAGCTTCCCCTCACTCCTTTGTGAGGTTCTATCTCCTGGATGCTACTGCACCCTCCCCAGCGCACCCTGGAGCTGAGTAGGCTGGATCAGGTAGATTACCATGTACCACAACAGGCTTCTCAGGAAACAAGCTATTGGCAATCAGGGCGTTTTGCAAGTGTCCCATAGTGAGATGTCGAACCGAGTCGACTGAAAGAGAACTTTGGTGTGACAGTCTGTAACCCTGATTCTCTGTAAGAGACATCTCAATAGACTTGTGTAAGAGGTAGTTCTTAGAATGAGGAAACCAGAGTAGTGCAGGGTGTTATATAGATGTGCATGCCATACACCAATAAAGCTCTGATTGGCCTGTTAGGCATGATTGAATAAGGCTTCAACAAATGACTTGCAAAAGAGGGCATATCCCATAGTGAGACGTTGCACTCATCTCTTTCAGAGGACCGGGGTTACATAACGTAACCTAAAGTTTCCAACAGGCCAATATTCAACATACTTTAGCTCAGAAAACATGGTAATTAACAACAAAGCCCATAATTCATTGCACACTTTCTGGTCCGGTCTGGGTAGCCACAGAGACAGAGAGCAGTTGCTTCGCGAGCTATCTCTACCTGAAAATACATGTTGTAAGTCAGGGATGGGCAACTGTCGGCCCTTTTGAAAGCCCAACAAAACATTATTTTTTTAGATAATCTAACCAAAACGACCTCAAAAAGCACTAATCGCTCAAAATAGATCTGATCCAGGGCCAGTGTTAAGGCAGCAGTAGTTTACCTTGCCGTGTTTGTTGTGGATGCGGAAGGGGATGGTGGGAGAGTGTAACAGCAGCCAGGACTCCTGCTCGTTCATCTTCTTCCTCAGACGCTCCACATTACGACTCTGGCCCTTCAGCGCTTTCTACACACACACAAACAAACAGGACATCCTTTTTTTTTTACCTAAACATGAAAACACCACCAGGTAGAATTCATAGCAAGCAGTGCACTGGAATGACATTCAGATGAACTGGAATGACATTCACTCTCATGGGATGGTATGCCAAAAATAACTAACTGAAAGTCACACCTCCAATAAGCCACAGATATGACTGTATTGAGGCATATGTCACTGTGCTTCTATGACTATATGCACCATGCCACTGCCTACCTAATTTGTCCATTTAGCGAACAAGACAGCTCATAATCAGTGCCTCTATCACAGTCAACACAACTATATCTTGGCAGTGATTACAGCCTCAAGTCTTCTTGGGTATGATGCTACAAGCTTGGCACACCTCTATTTGGGGAGTTTCTCCCCTTCTTCTCTGCAGATCCTCTCAAGCTCTGTCAGGTTGAATGGGGAGCATCACTGTACAGCTATTTTCAGGTCTCTCCAGAGATCGGGTTCAATCGGGCTCAAGTCCAGGCTCTGGCTGGGCCACTCAAGGACATTCAGAGACTCCTGCATTGTCTTGGCTGTGTGCTTAGGGTTGTTGTCCTGTTGGAAGGTGAATTTCCGCCCCAGTCTGTGGTCCTGAGCGCTCTGGAGCAGGTTTTCATCAAGGATGTTTGTACTTTCATATTTCACCGTTCATCTTTTGCTCGATCCTGACTAGTCTCCCAGTCCCTCCTGCTGAAAAACATCCCCCACAGCATGATTCTGCCACCACCATGATTCTCCGTAGGGATGGTGCCAGGTTTCCTCCAGACGTGACGCTTGGCATTTAGGCCAAGGAGTTCAATCTTGGTTTCATCAGACCAGAGAACCTTGTTTCATGTCTGAGTCATTTAGGTGCCTTTTGGCAAACTCCAAGCGGGCTGTCATGTGCCTTTTACTGAGGAGTGGTTACCGTCTGGCTACTCTACCCTAAAGGCCTGATTGGTGGAGTGCTGCAGAGATAGCTGTCCTTCTGGAAGGTTCTCCCTTCTCCACAGAGGAACTCTGGAGATCTGTCAGAGTAACCATCCGGTTCTTGGTCACCTCTCTGGCCAAGGACCTTCTACCCCGATTGCTCAGTTTGTGGCCAGCTCTAGGAAGAGTCTTGGTGGTTCCAAACTTATTCCATTTAAGAATGATGGAGGCCTCTTTGTTCTTGGGGACCTTCAATGCTGCAGAAATGTTTTGGCATACAGCGGGACATACAGTAAAGTGCTGACTCTGTCCAGATGAGCTTTCTCTTTTTGTGGGTGTGGCTCAGACACAAAGACCTCTCGTCCCCGGCCGACCTCTCTAAGGGAAACAGTGAGGGGAACTTCTCCAATACTATAACAGTAGTGTGATGAGGCCAGAGGAACCCAGCCTTAATCACACAGCCAGGCAGGCAGGTTCTAATGGAAAAAGTAAGAAACACCGACCCTAGGGCTCCTGGGATGGACATACCCAGGGAACCCAGCGCAGACCTGGGGGCCCGGGCTGTGCAGGAGACTGTTCATCCACAGTGTCCTACTGGAATAGGGGGTCTGGTCTTAAGAGACTGGAGCCCTGACCATGACCTGACACAGTGGGAGGCAGAGGAAGGGCCGCATCACCTCCATTTTGGATTCATTTTGGATCAATGAGGAAATATTAGGTTTAGTTTAAATAACAATCTTCTTAAAGACTTACCTGGCTAAATAGAAAGAAACAAAAAAATAAACAAACAAAATAATCACCTTCTCCTTCTGGATGTCACTCTTGATGACTGAGATCTTGATCTTTATTTCCTCTATCTCGTGTTCAGGCAGCACCTGGATGTGGGGGCAGACATCTGAGTCATCCAGCAACTGGAAGGTCAAGTCTGCCAGGGGGATGTACCATTTACACTCATACTGCTGTTGTCTCCTAGAGAGTGAGAGAGAGACAAAGAGAGACAAAGAGTGAGAGAGAGAAAGAGTGAGAGAGCGAGAGCGAGACAAAGAGTGAGAGAGCGAGACAAAGAGAGAGAGAGCGAGACAAAGAGAGAGAGAGCGAGACAAAGAGAGAGAGAGCGAGACAAAGAGAGAGAGAGCGAGACAAAGAGAGAGAGAGCGAGACAAAGAGAGAGAGAGCGAGACAAAGAGAGAGAGCGAGACAAAGAGAGAGAGCGCGAGACAAAGAGAGAGAGCGTGAGACAAAGAGAGAGAGCGCGAGACAAAGAGAGAGAGAGAGAGACAAAGAGAGAGAGAGACAAAGAGAGACACAAAGAGAGAGAGAGAGACACAAAGAGAGAGAGAGAGACAAAGAGAGAGAGAGCGAGACAAAGAGAGAAAGAGACAAAGAGAGCGACAAAGAGAGAGAGAGCGAGCGAGCGGGACAAAGAGAGCAACAAAGAGAAAGAGGTGGAGCGAGCTCAATATCATTAATATCTTTTAGAGGAGCCTGGAGGTACAAAGACAATGAGGAAATACTGTCGTTATATGCATGCCTCCGGAGGCTCTGCAATTGCGTCACACCATCCATCCGGTGCCTCGGACCATATTTTTGGATGAATCATAAATTGGCTTTAATAGTGTTAGAGATGTAATGGTGTTGGGAGTATTTGTATTCCCTTTAACGAGCTTTCATTACCATTATCATTCCTGAAGGCAGGATCGTACACTCATTAACACAGGAATACATTAAGCCTCCAATTGGTGCAAACCTCATCAAAAATGATGGGATGGGAAATATGACAACAAAACTAAATACCATGGCCTGTTTTAACCCTGAAGTAAAATACAGCACAACAAACGACTTCTTTTTTTAGATTATTATTATTTTTTGGTTAGTTAAATAACTTGAGTGTTCAAATCAAAATGAATTTGTCACATGCGCCGAATACAACAGGTATTAGACCTTACCGTGAAATGCTCACTTACAAGCCCTTACTTAACCAACCATGCAGTTTTAAGAAAATAGAGTGAAGTTTTTTGGCTGTATTGAACTATATAAGGATGTAGATCGCAAATACCTCTCTCTTGTTTTGTCTCCTCATCCCAATATGTACCCTCGCTCCCACCCCCTCATTCGCCTGCACACATCCCTCAAATTTTTATGAGACCTCCACTCCTCCTTAATACAGGGTGAGATCCCCCTTTGTTCCTTTGTAAGCAAACCCTTTGTCTCAGTGTAGTCCGTGGTGTTGTATTGTTGTCCTCTAAGATATGTATCTGTATTGATCCCCCAGCAGTGGGAACCCTAACCCACTTTGTCTCAGTGTAGTCCGTGGTGTTGTATTGTTGTCCTCTAAGATATGTATCTGTATTGATCCCCCAGCAGCGGGAACCCTAACCCACTTTGTCTCAGTGTAGTCCATGGTGTTGTATTGTTGTCCTCTAAGATATGTATCTGTATTGATCCCCCAGCAGTGGGAACCCTAACCCACTTTGTCTCAGTGTAGTCCATGGTGTTGTATTGTTGTCCTCTCAGATATGTATCTGTATTGATCCTCCAGCAGTGGGAACCCTAACCCACTTTGTCTCAGTGTAGTCCGTGGTGTTGTATTGTTGTCCTCTCAGATATGTATCTGTATTGATCCTCCAGCAGTGGGAACCCTAACCCACTTTGTCTCAGTGTAGTCCATGGTGTTGTATTGTTGTCCTCTAAGATATGTATCTGTATTGATCCCCCAGCAGTGGGAACCCTAACCCACTTTGTCTCAGTGTAGTCCATGGTGTTGTATTGTTGTCCTCTCAGATATGTATCTGTATTGATCCCCCAGCAGTGGGAACCCTAACCCACTTTGTCTCAGTGTAGTCCATGGTGTTGTATTGTTGTCCTCTAAGATATGTATCTGTATTGATCCTCCAGCAGTGGGAACCCTAACCCACTTTGTCTCAGTGTAGTCCATGGTGTTGTATTGTTGTCCTCTAAGATATGTATCTGTATTGATCCCCCAGCAGTGGGAACCCTAACCCACTTTGTATCAGTGTAGTCCGTGGTGTTGTATTGTTGTCCTCTCAGATATGTATCTGTATTGATCCTCCAGCAGTGGGAACCCTAACCCACTTTGTCTCAGTGTAGTCCGTGGTGTTGTATTGTTGTCCTCTCAGATATGTATCTGTATTGATCCTCCAGCAGTGGGAACCCTAACCCACTTTGTCTCAGTGTAGTCCGTGGTGTTGTATTGTTGTCCTCTCAGATATGTATCTGTATTGATCCCCCAGCAGTGGGAACCCTAACCCACTTTGTCTCAGTGTAGTCCGTGGTGTTGTATTGTTGTCCTAAGATATGTATCTGTATTGATCCCCCAGCAGTGGGAACCCTAACCCACTTTGTCTCAGTGTAGTCCGTGGTGTTGTATTGTTGTCCTAAGATATGTATCTGTATTGATCCCCCAGCAGTGGGAACCCTAACCCACTTTGTCTCAGTGTAGTCCGTGGTGTTGTATTGTTGTCCTCTCAGATATGTATCTGTATTGATCCTCCAGCAGTGGGAACCCTAACCCACTTTGTCTCAGTGTAGTCCGTGGTGTTGTATTGTTGTCCTCTCAGATATGTATCTGTATTGATCCTCCAGCAGTGGGAACCCTAACCCACTTTGTCTCAGTGTAGTCCGTGGTGTTGTATTGTTGTCCTCTCAGATATGTATCTGTATTGATCCCCCAGCAGTGGGAACCCTAACCCACTTTGTCTCAGTGTAGTCCGTGGTGTTGTATTGTTGTCCTAAGATATGTATCTGTATTGATCCCCCAGCAGTGGGAACCCTAACCCACTTTGTCTCAGTGTAGTCCGTGGTGTTGTATTGTTGTCCTCTCAGATATGTATCTGTATTGATTCCCCAGCAGTGGGAACCCTAACCCACTTTGTCTCAGTGTAGTCCGTGGTGTTGTATTGTTGTCCTAAGATATGTATCTGTATTGATCCCCCAGCAGTGGGAACCCTAACCCACTTTGTCTCAGTGTAGTCCGTGGTGTTGTATTGTTGTCCTCTCAGATATGTATCTGTATTGATCCCCCAGCAGTGGGAACCCTAACCCACTTTGTCTCAGTGTAGTCCGTGGTGTTGTATTGTTGTCCTAAGATATGTATCTGTATTGATCCTCCAGCAGTGGGAACCCTAACCCACTTTGTCTCAGTGTAGTCCATGGTGTTGTATTGTTGTCCTCTCAGATATGTATCTGTATTGATCCTCCAGCAGTGGGAACCCTAACCCACTTTGTCTCAGTGTAGTCCGTGGTGTTGTATTGTTGTCCTCTAAGATATGTATCTGTATTGATCCTCCAGCAGTGGGAACCCTAACCCACTTTGTCTCAGTGTAGTCCATGGTGTTGTATTGTTGTCCTCTAAGATATGTATCTGTATTGATTCCCCAGCAGTGGGAACCCTAACCCACTTTGTCTCAGTGTAGTCCGTGGTGTTGTATTGTTGTCCTAAGATATGTATCTGTATTGATCCCCCAGCAGTGGGAACCCTAACCCACTTTGTCTCAGTGTAGTCCGTGGTGTTGTATTGTTGTCCTCTAAGATATGCATCTGTATTGATCCTCCAGCAGTGGGAACCCTAACCCACTTTGTCTCAGTGTAGTCCATGGTGTTGTATTGTTGTCCTCTAAGATATGTATCTGTATTGATCCCCCAGCAGTGGGAACCCTAACCCACTTTGTCTCAGTGTAGTCCGTGGTGTTGTATTGTTGTCCTCTCAGATATGTATCTGTATTGATCCCCCAGCAGTGGGAACCCTAACCCACTTTGTCTCAGTGTAGTCCGTGGTGTTGTATTGTTGTCCTCTAAGATATGTATCTGTATTGATCCCCCAGCAGTGGGAACCCTAACCCACTTTGTCTCAGTGTAGTCCATGATGTTGTATTGTTGTCCTCTAAGATATGTATCTGTATTGATGCACTGTTTAAATCCACCAGCAGTGTTTAGACTGATGTGAATAAACACTGTATCTCTTACAGACTGAGGTAGAGATGATTAGAGGGACCAAGATTAGCATTGCTGCTGTTGAATAAAATCTACATACCTAATCTCCGTCTGTCCACAGCACTTTCAAGCTCCCAAATGAGCTTTTCACAGCCGTAATTGACCATAATCACACATTAATGTACCTCTGGTTCATGTGAATACTTTGGGAAAGGCTGGTATATTAATGGTATACAACAATTATTTAAGAGGAGAAACAGGGCTTTGGAATCAATAGAAACAATAATCCACAATGACTGAGTAGATATAGATGTATTGAACGGTATTAAGGTTTCACAGTGAGTTAATACTGATGATTAGCTATCAGTTGGATCGCTTGTTTTATCTGGCTGCTGGCCTAATCCTGTGGTGTTAATAAAGTCCAGACCAGAGGACACAGGCTGGGTCCCAAATGCTACCCTATTCGATATGTTGCACACTACTTTTGACCAAGGCCCATAAAGGCTCTGGTCAAAATTAGTGCACTATACAGGGAATAAGTTGCCATTAGGGACACAGGGACAAAAAGCTAAAGCTACAGACAACAGATTGATTTGGTGGTAACCTTGACAATGCCAGTTGCCTGTATGTCCTTCACACGGTTAGGTAGCAGGAAGCAACGACTGTCAATCATAATCAACCCTAACCTGGCAAACAATGTTAACCGTGCCGACAGGAAAATGACATTTTGGGTCATGGTAGGCAATCCTGTAAATAAAACACTTAATCTATGGACGTGTATGCTGTCATTCCCATCAATTTACACACACACACACACCCCCCCCCCCCCCCCCCCAGGTCAAACACCAGATTGAGACCAGATTGAAATGCACGCCTTGCTGCATGCTATGTATTTCCTAACATCCAGATATCCACTAAGTCAATTGCTTCATACTCAGCACTATACGAGCCCTTCATTCACTACTCTAAACCCTTTCTCCACAATAGTCAACAGCACCAGACTGTCTTCCTTTTTATTATGACATCAAACAAAACAGAGGAAATAATAATCACAGTGAGAGATAATCCCTTCAGAGCAGGGCTGTTATTCATCCTGATACACTGTTGTCATACTTCATACACTGATACACTGTTGTCATACTTCATACACTGATACACTGTTGTCATATTTCATACACTGATACACTGTCATACTTCATGCACTGTTGTCATATTTCATACACTGATACACTGTTGTCATACTTCATACACTGATACACTGTCATACTTCATGCACTGTTGTCAGATTTCATACACTGATACACTGGTGTCATACTTCATACACAGTTGTCATACTTCATACACTGCCACAGCAGAGCTGACAGGACCCCATAAAACCTGATCAACCCTATTAGAATTCTGTAGGAATACAGGATAAGCTATCAGTCTGCCTCATTTAAGGAGAGCCTATTGGAGAATGTGCCCTGTATCACTAACTATGTATCTCTTGCTTTTGCTCTCTCTTCTATCAAATGGACCTGTAGTAGCTTCATTGGAGAGAAAGGGCTAGAGGGATGAAGGGAGACGTTATTATGGGGAGTTTATTCTCTCACAGTGAGGCGGAGGAGAAGAGTCTTAGTGTTAATATGTACGACTTATTCTCTCTCCAGTCACACACACTGGCCTGCACTGATGGGCTATGGCCTCAACCAGCTGCTCTGCTCACCCACCCATCCGTCAACAGAACTGAATGAAAACACTCATCAACTCACACTGGCCTGCACTGATGGGCTATGGCCTCAACCAGCCGCTCTGCTCACCCACCCACCCGTCAACAGAACAGAATGAAAACACTCATCAACTCACACTGGAGACCACTTAAGAGTGTATTATGTAATATGCACAGTGAATAGCACAGTGGGTATGTTTATGCCTGAATGTGCATGAGTATGTGTTGACCTACCCTGCAGAGGTCTTCTTCATTTTGGCACAGAGCAGCAGGTCTGTAAAGAGGAAGACGTGGCGCAGTTTCCTGGAACCTTCTGACATCTCCACCAGGAAACCATCCTTCACCAGCTGACGAGCCTACCAGGGAGAGAAACTCCATGACATCACTTCCTGTGGCACGCACTGCACGGGGCAGCTGACCTAACTGTAAACATTCACTTCCTGTTCTGAGCCCTGGGCCTAGTCTGAGGAATACTGCCTATCACACACAGTTAAATAGACAGGATGTACTGTAGGAGGTATAGGTCAGAGTTCAGCAATATGAAAGAACATCACTTGTTGTCTATATTTTCTTGCTGTCTACATTCTCCATGACAGTTGTGTCAATCATCAGCTAAATAAGTCACTAAGAACTCAAAACACTGCCCCCTTTCCCTCTCTGCATCTGTCCATCTCTCAAAACACTGTCCATCTCTAGCGAGCCAACTAGGAAACGTAAAATAAGGCCGAGCTAAACCAGAACTGGAGTAAATCGGAAAAGTGTGAGCCGAAGACGGCAGAGACAGTTTTTCATTTCTGGTAGCACAGACAATGAATGGAGAACTGACTGGGAGGCTAAAAACTGAGCTGACTGAATGGAATAGGGATATAGAGAGAGGGATAGAGGGAGAGTGAGTAAGAGATGGGAGAGAGGGATAGAAAGAGAGGGGTGGAGGGAGGAAAGCACAAAGGAGGGGGTTTAGATATGGAGGGAGAAAGGAGGAGAGGGGGAGAGAGCGGAAGAGAGGGAAAAAGGATGGGAGAGAGGAACGACTTCGCAGGCAGAGAATGTAAAAAGCCTAAACTCAGAGGAGCATTAAGAGGAGAAAAGCAGAAAAAAATGACAGAACGAAACAAAGGTAGTGTTAGAAAGAGGGAAACATCAAACAACCCTACAATGCATGCTGGGAGAGAGAGATAGATAGAGGCGGCTGATAATGAAGAGATTGAGGGTGAGGGCAGGAGGAGGAGAGACACTGTTGGTTTCTTTCTGACCCCAAAACACGATTTACAAATACATTGACACACTTCCCCAAGGTTACAACATGAATTGCTGAAAAGCATTAGGTAGTCTGTCACAACGGTGTGTGTGTGTGTGTGTGTGTGTGACCCCACCTCTCCCTTAGGCGTGGTGATGGCGGTCCTGCGGGGGTCGATCTCTTCGTTGATGGAAGACAGGAAGTTCTGGGAGATCCTCAGAGCGTCCTGCAGCAGGGGGAAGTCTGGGTGGTCCTTCGGGGTGTGCTTCAGCAGGTCCTATTATAACACACACAGAGAGAGACCATTAGATATTACACACGCCATTCTCTGCCTGCAACTCTCAAATAGTCACAGAGACCCCAATTTAAAAACATAGACACCCCCATCCATTCAAATGATTGTCTAAGGATAGTCAATGTGCAGGTGTTTTTAAACCTATAATACCAGATCTACTTATCCATTTTGATGAATTGGACTATTTGGATATTTGGCTGGGTTTTCTAACAAATCTTTTCCTCTAATAAAAGCAAATGAGAATCTCTCCTTGATGGAACAGTGGGCAAAACTAATTATTTTACTTTTAAAGTGCTACCTAATAGCTGAGACAGTCTGCCTCCACATTGCTAATATCTTATTATCGCAGCGTCACTAAAATACTTTTTTCAGAGGAGCGTGTGAAAGAAAAGCCAATTGGCTGATTTATGCCTCGTCAGCACACCTCAGTTAATTTATTGTGACAACCTGTGGAAGGTTGAGCAGATGGTACAGTACATGTCTTTGTACAGTATACAGTGCCTTGCGAAAGTATTCGGCCCCCTTGAACTTTGCGACCTTTTGCCACATTTCAGGCTTCAAACATAAAGATATAAAACTGTATTTTTTGTGAAGAATCAACAACAAGTGGGACACAATCATGAAGTGGAACGACATTTATTGGATATTTCAAACTTTTTTAACAAATCAAAAACTGAAAAATTGGGCGTGCAAAATTATTCAGCCCCTTTACTTTCAGTGCAGCAAACTCTCTCCAGAAGTTCAGTGAGGGTCTCTGAATGATCCAATGTTGACCTAAATGACTAATGATGATAAATACAATCCACCTGTGTGTAATCAAGTCTCCGTATATATGCACCTGCCCTGTGATAGTCTCAGAGGTCCGTTAAAAGCTCAGAGAGCATCATGAAGAACAAGGAACACAACAGGCAGGTCTGAGATACTGTTGTGAAGAAGTTTAAAGCCGGATTTGGATACAAAAAGATTTCCCAAGCTTTAAACATCCCAAGGAGCACTGTGCAAGCGATAATATTGAAATTAAGGAGTATCAGACCACTGCAAATCTACCAAGACCTGGCCGTCCCTCTAAACTTTCAGCTCATACAAGGAGAAGACTGATCAAAGATGCAGCCAAGAGGCCCATGATCACTCTGGATGAACTGCAGAGATCTACAGCTTAGGTGGGAGACTCTGTCCATAGTACAACAATCAGTCGTATATTGCACAAATCTGGCCTTTATGGAAGAGTGGCAAGAAGAAAGCCATTTCTTAAAGATATCCATAAAAAGTGTTGTTTAAAGTTTGCCACAAGCCACCTGGGAGACACACCAAACATGTGGAAGAAGGTGCTCTGGTCAGATGAAACCAAAATTGAACTTTTTGGCAACAATGCAAAACGTTATGTTTGGCGTAAAAGCAACACAGCTGAACACACCATCCCCACTGTCAAAAATGGTGGTGGCAGCATCATGGTTTGGGCCTGCTTTTCTTCAGCAGGGACAGGGAAGATGGTTAAAATTGATGGGAAGATGGATGGAGCCAAATACAGGACCATTCTGGAAGAAAACCTGATGGAGTCTGCAAAAGACCTGAGACTGGGACGGAGATTTGTCTTCCAACAAGAAAATGATCCAAAAAATAAAGCAAAATCTACAATGGAATGGTTCAAAAATAAACATATCCAGGTGTTAGAATGGCCAAGTCAAAGTCCAGACCTGAATCCAATCGAGAATCTGTGGAAAGAACTGAAAACTGCTGTTCACAAATGCTCTCCATCCAACCTCACTGAGCTCGAGCTG
Source organism: Oncorhynchus mykiss (assembly GCF_057628025.1). NCBI lineage: Eukaryota > Metazoa > Chordata > Actinopteri > Salmoniformes > Salmonidae > Oncorhynchus > Oncorhynchus mykiss. The sequence continues at coordinate 30,775,648 of NC_143031.1, forward strand.
TTTTGCAAGGAGGAATGGAAAAAAAATTCAGTCATTCGATGTGCAAAACTGATAGAGACATACCCCAAGCGACTTACAGCTGTAATCGCAGCAAAAGGTGGCGCTACAAAGTATTAACTGAAGGGGGCTGAATAATTTTGCACGCCCAATTTTTGATTTGTTAAAAAAGTTTGAAATATCCAATAAATGTTGTTCCACTTCATGATTGTGTCCCACTTGTTGTTGATTCTTCACAAAAAAATACAGTTTTATATCTTTATGTTTGAAGCCTGAAATGTGTCAAAAGGTCGCAAAGTTCAAGGGGGCCGAATACTTTCGCAAGGCACTGTATAACAGACTATAATACAGAAACCTTCACCTCTGTGGCTGTGCCCCAAACGGCACCATATTCCCTACATACAGTTGAAGTAGGAAGTTATTCACAATTCCTGACATTTAATCCTATTAAAAAGTGCCTGTTTTAGGTCAGTTAGGATCACCACTTTATATTAAGAATGTGAAATGTCAGAATAATAGTAGAGAGAATGATTTATTTCAGATTGTATTTCTTTCATCACATTCCCAGTGGGTCAGAAGTTTACATATACTCAATTAGTATTTAGTAGCATTGCTTTAAATGGTTTAACTTGGGTCAAACGTTTTGGGTAGCCTTCCACAAGCTTCCCACAATAAGTTGGGTGAATGTTGGCCCATTCCTCCTGACAGAGCTGGTGTAACTGAGTCATTTTTGTAGGCCTCCTTGCTCGCACACGCTTTTCAGTTCTGCCCACAAATTGTCTATAGGATTGAGGTCAGGGCTTTGTGATGGCCACTCAAATACCTTGACTTTGTTGTCCTTAAGCCATTTTTCCACAACTTTGGAAGTATGCTTGGAAGACCCATTTGCAACCAAGCTTGAACTTCCTGACTGATGTCTTGAGATGTTGCTTCAATATTTCCACAATTGTCCCTCTTCATGATGGCATCTATTTTGTGAAGTGCACCAGTCCCTCCTGCAGCAAAGCACACTCACAACATGATGTTACCACCCCTGTGCTTCACGGTTGGGATGGTGTTCTTCGGGCTTGCAAGCCACCCCCTTTTTCCTCCAAACATGACGATGGTTATTATGGCCAAACAGTTCTATTTTTGTTTCATCAGACCAGAGGACATTTCTCCAAAAAGTACGATCTTTGTCCCCATGTGCAGTTGCAAACCGTAGTCTGGCTTTTTTATGGCAGTTTTGGAGCAGTGGCTTGTTCCTTGCTGAGTGGCCTTTCAGGTTATGTCGATATAAGACTCGTTTTACTGTGGAAATAGATACTTTGCGGTCATTTGCTGTTGTTCTGGGGTTGATTTGCACTTTTCGCACCAAAGTTTGTTCATCTCTAGGAGACAGGACACGTCTCCTTCCTGAGCAGTATGATGGCTGCGTGGTCCCATGGTGTTTATACTTGCGTACTGTTGTTTGCACAGATGAACGTGGTACCTTCAGGCGTTTGGAAATTGCTTTCAAGTATGAACCAGGTCTACAATTTATTTATTTTGAATTTCCCATGATGTGAAGCAAAGAGGCACTGAGTTTGGAAGGTAGGCCTTAAAATACATCCACATGTACACCTCCAATTGACTCAAATGATGTCAATTAGCCTATCAGAAGCTTCTAAAGCCATGACATCATTTTCTGGAATGTTCCATGCTGCTTAAAGGCACAGTCAACTTAGTGTATGTAAACTTCTGACCCACTGGAATTGTGATACAGTGAATTATAAGTTAAATAATCTGTCTGCAAACAATTGTTGGAAAAATGTATTGTGTCATGCACAAAGTAGACGTCCTAACCGACTTGCCAAAACTATAGTTTGTTAACAAGAAATTTGTGGAGTGGTTGAAAAACAAGTTTTAATGACTCCAACCTAAGTGTGTAAAATTCTGACTTCAACTGTATATTGCACTATGGGCCCTGGTCTAACCCAATGGGCCCTGGTCAAACCCAATGGGCCCTGGTCAAACCCAATGGGCCCTGGTCAAAAGTGCAATAAATAGAAAACAGGGTGCCATTTGGGACGCAGGCCATGTCTCTGATTTGCATGATCTGGCCTGACCTTTGTTTGTAGGAAACCAACTGGTGTTTGTTTAGCCATGGTTCCACGAGCTTTATGTAAAACTTATTCATCAAATGCACTGGGAGCTAGACAGGAGGAGACGTCTCGGCTTCCGCTTTCCACTTGGTTGAAGCCCATCCAAGGAGAGTATACTGTTTCTAACAGCATGTCATTTCGATACACCGTGCAGAGGAAAGGTATACGCTTGGCAAATGGAATGGCACACTTCCTCTCAGCAGCAGAAGGTTTGACTTTGCAGGTGGATCCAGAACCAAGCTGCATTGTTAAGCTCTTCGGGACTTTCTAGTTCAATTCCTCCCAGCTCCATCACTGTGTTTCTCATGACTACACAACGTGACAGCACTAACTCTTAATCCCTGAGGTGTATCAATCTTGTCCTATCTATTCAATCTAGCTCTCTCTTGTGGTCCCCTCTAAACCAATCTTGTCATTTGTCTCTAGGCAGATCAGGAATCCCTCATGGCTGTACTCACATGAAGAACCAGTGTGCTTCTGGTCACACGGTCAATCGGCTTGTACAGGAGAGCTGTGGGAAAAGACAAGAAGAGGGCACTCAATTTGGTTTGGCACGCACACAGACAATGCAGAAAAACACAAGTCAAAAAGTCTATCACAAGCTTGGCTGGGCACAAGTTTCTTGCGGTAGGGGGCAGACAATTCTATCATTCACAATCTCAGGTGTCAGCTAACCTGCAGAGACGGACACACACAGACACTAATGTCATTCCCTCTAAGCTCTGCTATTCACTTCCTGCTGAACAAGGTTGTGTTCAGAAACCTTCCCATTCAATCCACATCAGGATCAACTTTCTAACCCGGTCTACATTTCTCGTTCTCACGCCGCTCTTCAAATGATATATCACACACTCAGTCGATCGTGCTCGCTCTCACACACTTGCAGCCCTTTGGCTCAACTTCACAATGATAGACTCTCAATGGTAACAGGGTTTACGTAATTCCTTGTCGGGTTCATGCTCTCTCTCACTCACACTCACACACACACACACACACACACACACCAGGGTTTTTCTTTATTTTTACTATTTTCTACATTGTAGAATAATAGTGAAGACATCAAAACTATGAAATAACACATATGGATTCATGTAGTAACCAAAAAAGGTGTTAAACAAATCAACATATATTTTAGAATCTTCAAAGTAGCCACTTTTCCATGATGGACTGTCATTTCTCTATGCTTACTTGAGCTGTTCTTGCCATAATATGGACTTGGTCTTTCACCAAATAGGGCTATCTTCTGTATACCACCCCTACCTTGTCACAACACAACTGAAGGAAAGAAATTCCACAAATTAACTTTTAACAAGGCACACCTGTTAATTGAAAAGCATTCCGGGTGACTACCTCATGAAGCTGGTAGAGAGAATGCCAAGTGTGCAAAGCTGTCATCAGTGCCTCGCAGCACTCTGAGCAGCCTTATTGGTTACATAGCAGTTTGCTTCCATTGCAGATTTACTCTGCTACTACGGAAACTACGCAAACTTGTGTGCACACACACTCCAAATCACATTTCTATCCTAAACTTCTCTTAAATCAAATCAACTTTGTCACATACACATGGTTCGCAGATGTTAATGCGAGTGTAGCGAAATGCTTGTGCTTCTAGTTCCGACAATGCAGTAATAACCAACGAGTAATCTAACCTAACAATTCCACAACTACTACCTTATACACACAAGTGTAAAGGGATGAAGAATATGTACATACAAATATATGAATGAGTGATTGTACAGAGCGGCATAGGCAAGATGCAGTAGATGGTATAGGGTACAGTATATACATATGAGATGAGTAATGTAGGGTATATAAACATAAAGTGGCATAGTTTAAAGTGGCTAGTGATACATGTATTACATAAAGATGGCAAGATGCAGTAGATGATATAGAGTACAGTATATACATATACATATGAGGTGAGTAATGTAGCGTATGTAAACATTATATTAAGTAGCATGGTTTAAAGTGGCTAGTGATACATTTTAACATAAATTCCCATCAATTCTCATTATTAAAGTGGCTGGAGTTGAGTCAGTGTGTTGGCAGCAGCCACTCAATGTTAGTGGTGGCTGTTTAACAGACTGACGGCCTTGAGATAGAAGCTGTTTTTCAGTCTCTCGGTCCCTGCTTTGATGCACCTGTACTGACCTCGCCTTCTGGATGATAACGGGGTGAACAGGCAGTGGCTCGGGTGGTTGTTGTCCTTGATGATCTTTATGGCCTTCCTGTGACATCGGGTGGTGTAGGTGTCCTGGAGGGCAGGTAGTTTGCCTCCGGTGATGCAGACCTCACTACCCTCTGGAGAGCCTTACGGTTGTGGTCGGAGCAGTTTCCGTACCAGGCGGTGATACAGCCCGACAGGATGCTCTCGATCGTGCATCTGTAGAAGTTCGTGAGTGCTTTGGTGACAAGCCAAATTTCTTCAGCCTCCTGAGGTTGAAGAGGCGCTACTGCGCCTTCTTCACAACGCTGTCTGTGTGGGTGGACCAATTCAGTTTGTCCGTGATGTGTACAATGAGGAAATTAAAACGTACTACCCTCTCCACTACTGTCCCGTCGATGTGGATAGGGGGGTGCTCCCTCTGCTGTTTCCTGAAGTCCACAATCATCTCTTTTGTTTTGTTGACGTTGAGTGTGAGGTTATTTTCCTGACACCACACTCCAAGGGCCCACACCTCCTCCCTGTAGGCCATCTCGTTGTTGTTGGTAATCAAGCCTACCACTGTAGTGTCATCCGCAAACTTGATGATTGAGTTGGAGGCGTGCGTGGTCACGCAGTCGTGGGTGAACAGGGAGTACAGGAGAGGGCTCAGAACGCACCCTTGTTGGGCCCCAGTGTTGAGGATCAGCGGGGTGGAGATGTTGTTACCTGTCTCTGTCTCTTTCTTCTTCCTCTCCTTCTTTCACATCTCAGGAGCCAATCCTGTTACCAACCAGATCTGTGACACTAAGCTGATATCCCAGGAAGCATTGCAGCGGAGACAGAAAGAGAGATGTGTTGTGACAGACTGGGTGAGAACCGAGAGAGAGATTGCAAGATGGAGAAAAATATAGACAGGAGAATATGCTAAAAAAAAGCCAGAGAAATCCAAGCCCCTGTTGACATGTTGACTGAACATCCTAAGCTTTGATAATGAGCTGCTTATGATCTCTGACTAACACTTCACTTACTTATTCTCCCCCTCCCCAAAAAACTCCCAGCTCCTGCTTTGTACTGACTCAACAGCCTTCGTCTCAGTCTCTTCATCTCCAAGGACTCAGTCAGGAACTCTGCAGTGCTGACAGAAGCACAGTTCAAAGTGAGAGGAAAGAGAGGAGAAGTGGAATGAGGGATGCTGATTAGAGGAGTGATGGAGAAGTGAGAGATGCTGATTATAGGTAACCAATAGAGCTTCACAGTGGGGTGCCTGTGATGGAACCATCAAGGTCACTGGGACAACCTGACAGACAGCTCCTCCTCAGTAACCAGGGTGTCCATGTGCGTCAAAGCCAATCAGCAGTCCTGGATATACAACACAGAGAGAGATAGAGCTCTCTCCCTCCCTCCCTCCCTCCCCCCCAACATTCTGTGAAATTGCATAGCGCCAAATTAAAAATACAGAAATCGTAATATTAAACATTCATGAAAATACAAGTGTCATACATAATTTAAAAGCTTAACTTCTTGTTAATCCAGGCGCTTTGTCAGATTTCAAAAAGGCTTTATGGCGAAAGCACACCATGCTATTATCTGAGGACAGCGCACTGCACACAAAAGCATTACATACATTTTCCAACCAAGCAGATGCATCACGAAAGTCAGAAATAGCGATAAAATAAATCACTTACCTTTGAAGATCTTCATCTGGTTGCAATCACAAGGGTCCCAGCTACATAACAAATGGTCCTTTTGTTCGATAAAGTCCTTCTTTATATCCCCCAAAAAGTATGTTTCAATGGCGCACTTGACTCAGTAATCCACCGGTTTCCGTCGTTCAAAATGCATTCAAAATTAATCCCGTAAATTACCAATAAACTTCTTCTAAACAAGTCAAATGTTCCTAATCAATCCTCAGGTACCCTATTATGTAAATAAAACATAAAATTCAAGACGAAGAATACCGGAGACCGTTACCGGAGATAAATAACGAAGCACGTGCACTAATCGGAATGCGCTACAAACACTACAGCCAAAAGGGGATCCACTTAGAAAAACTACAAAGTCTTTCAAAAAAACAAGCCTGAAACTCTTTCTAACGACTGTTGACATCTAGTGGAAGCCCTAGGGACTGCAATCTGGGAGGACTTCCTTTTTATATTCCCATTCCCAGCTATTGTAATCAGATGTGAGCAGAAAAAATAATAATTCTGGATGGATTGTCCTTGGGTTTTCACCTGCTATATCCGTTCTGTTATACTCATAGACATTATTTTAACAGTTTTGGAATCTTTAGAATGTTTTCTACTACCAATGCATACCCTAGCTTCTAGGCCTGAGTAACAGGCAGTTTACTTTGGGAACTCATTCATCCAAACACTGCCCCCTAGCTCAAAGAAGTTAAAGGCCCAATGCAGCGGTTTTATATCAATATACAATATTTCTGGGTAACAATTGAGTATCTTACTGTAATAGATTTCTATTCAAATGGGAAAAAATTGCTTTTAAGCAAAAAACAATTTATCAAGCAAGAAGTTTGCTAGGACTGTCTCGGGGTGGGGAGTGGCAAACTAAAGACTGTTACCGGAGAGAGGTTTGGAAATCTCTTTGTTATTGATACATTAAACCAATTCGACGCATGGTGATGTCACCATGGAAAGTCAAAACTCCCGCCCTGTGTAGATTGTATTTTCAACCAGCAACTATTAGAAAATAACACCGATACATTTTTTTCCACACTTTTACAGTGTTAGTTTAATTAGCTGTTGTACAATATTATTTAAAACACAGGAAAAACACAATATTGACTGCACTGGGCCTTTAAAAGAGCCATAGCAGCTTCAGTACCTTCAGACACACACATCTAGATCAGAACACTGATCAGAACACATCTATTATATTTATGTGTTTTTCTTACTCTGTAAAATCCACAAAAGTTTTTAAAAAGTTTTTAAAGAACGCATCTCCTTACCTTCCATGGTGACATTTGTGGTACAGTCCTTAGAGTCCTTGGGTCCCTTTACTTTCAGGTTCTGGAAGAAAATGTATGATTTGTGATTACTGGTGTATTACAGTTTTAGCAGTATAGGAATTTAGAAGTATAGGAATTTAGCAGTATAGGAATAGGGTATAGAAGCAGGACACAAGCACACAAACAAACAGCCTGACTGAGGCAGAGTTGAGCTGAGAGGACTAATGAAGAGGAATGGGGCTGCAGTAGCAGACTGCAGGGCTGGACAAACACACATAACAAATATACACACACAACTCACCACACAACTCACTATACGAGTACAAATTGTAGTACTCACAACTGATATAATTTACCGGCTGGCTGGCGCGCGCGAGAGAGATAGAGAGAGAGACCAGCACTTACCTCAGAGATCTTCTGGAACTGGGTGTTGGCCTGGCTGCATTTCTCTGCTGTCTCCACCGCTGTCTTGTAGTTGTCAACAAAGGCCTTGTACACCCCCAGCTGGCTGGCCTGGAGCACAGAGGAGAGGACACAATATTAACACCGTGGAGAGAGGAAGAGGAGGATGAGGAGGAGAATGAAAGGTGGCATCTGGATGAAAAATAAGACTAAGTCAAATCAAATGTTATTTGTCACGTGCCGAATACAACAGTGTAGTTGCTTACTTACAAAGCACTTAACCAACAATGCAGTTCAAGAAATAGAGCTAAGAAACTTGTATTTTATTTAGTAAATATTAACAAAATAACAATAACGAGGCTATATACAGGGGGTACCGGTACCGAGTCAATGTGCGGGGGTACAGGTTAGTCGAGGTAATTTGTACATGTAGGTACAGTAGGGTGAAGTGACTATGCATAGATAATGGACAACGCGTAGCAGCAGTGTAAAAATAAAGGAGGGTCATTATAAATAGTCCAGGTGGCCATTTGATGAATTGTTCAGCAGTCTTATGGCTTGGGGGTAGAAGCTGTTAAGCAGCCTTTTGGTCCTCGACTTAGTGATCCGGTACCGCTTGATGTGCGGTAGCAGAGAGAACAGTCTATGATTTGGGTGACTGGTGTCGTTGACAATTTTTTGAGCCTTCCTCTGACACCACCTAGTATTTAGGTCCTGGATGTCAGGAAGCTTGGCCCCAGTGATGTACTGGGCCGTACACACTACCCTCTGTAGCGCCTTACGGTCAGATGCCGAGCAGTTGCCATACCAGGCGGTGATGCAACCGGTCAGGATGCTTTCGATGGTGCAGCTGTAGAACTTTCTGAGGATCTGGGGACCCATGCCAAATCTTTTCAGTCTCCTGAGGGGGAAAAGGTGTTGTTGTGCCTTCTTCACGACTGTCTTGGTGTGTTTGGACCATGATAGTTTGTTGGTGACGTGGACACCAAGGAACTTGAAACTCTGGACCCGTTCCACTACAGCCCCGTCGATGTTAATGAGGGCGTGTTCGGCCCGACTTTTCCTGTAGTACTTAATAAGCCCCTTTGTCTTGCTCACGTTGAGGGAGAGGTTGTTGTCCTGGCACCACATTGCCAGGTCTCTTACCTCCTCCCTATAGGCTGTCCCATCGTTGTCCATGATCAGGCCTACAACTGTTGTGACGTCAGCAAACTTAATGATGGTGTTGGAGTCGTGTTAGGCCACGCCGTCGTGGGTGAACAGGGAGTACAGGAGGGGACTAAACACGCACCCCTGGGGGGCCCCGGTGTTAAGGATCAGCATGGCAGATGTGTTGTTACCCACCTTTACTACCTGGGGGCAGCCATTCAGGAAGTCCAGGATCCAGTTGCAGAAGGAGGTGTTGAGTCCCAGGGTCCCTTAGTGATGAGGTTTGTGGGCAATATGGTGTTGAACGCTGAGCTGTAGTCAATGAAGAGCATTCTCACATAGGTGTTCCTTTTGTCCAGGTGGGAAAGGGCAGTGTGGCGTGCGATTGAGATTGCATCATCTGTGGATCTGTTGGGGCAGTATGCGAATTGGAGTGGGTCTAGGGTTTCCGGCATGATGGTGTTGATGTGAGCCATGACCAGCCTTTCAAAGCACATCATGGCTACAGATGTGAGTGCTACGGGGCGCTAATCATTTAGGCAGGTTACCTTCGCTTCCTTGAGCCCAGGAACTATGGTGGTCTGCTTGAAACATGTAGGTATTACAGCCTCGGTCAGGGAGAGGTTGAAAATGTCAGTGAAGACACTTGCCAGTTCCACTCCTAAATGAAACTTCTGTATTCTAATTATAACTCCCTATAGTATACCCACGACTGGAGAAGGGTATTGAATGACGCAATTCAACTCCCTCTAAGAGGAACCCAATCAGATTGCTATACAATGTAAAGCTACAGCTTGCTATACGGGGTAAAGCTACAGCTTGCTATACGGGGTAAAGCTACAGCTTGCTATACGGGGTAAAGCTACAGCTTGCTATACGGGGTAAAGCTACAGCTCGCTATACGGGGTAAAGCTACAGCTCGCTATACGGGGTAAAGCTACAGCTTGCTATACGGGGTAAAGCCACAGCTTGCTATACGGGGTAAAGCTACAGCTTGCTATACGGGGTAAAGCTACAGCTTGCTATACGGGGTAAAGCTACAGCTTGCTATACGGGGTAAAGCTACAGCTCGCTATACGGGGTAAAGCTACAGCTCGCTATACGGGGTAAAGCCACAGCTCGCTATACGGGGTAAAGCCACAGCTTGCTATACGGGGTAAAGCCACAGCTTGATATACGGGGTAAAGCCACAGCTTGATATACGGGGTAAAGCCACAGCTTGATATACGGGGTAAAGCCACAGCTCGCTATACGGGGTAAAGCCACAGCTCGCTATACGGGGTAAAGCTACAGCTCGCTATACGGGGTAAAGCCACAGCTCGCTATACGGGGTAAAGCTACAGCTCGCTATACGGGGTAAAGCTACAGCTTGCTATACGGGGTAAAGCTACAGCTTGCTCTACAGGGTAAAGCTACAGCTTGCTTTACAGGGTAAAGCTACAGCTTGCTATACAGGGTAAAGCTACAGCTTGCTATACAGGGTAAAGCTACAGCTTGCTCTACAGTCTAAAGCTACAGCTTGCTCTACAGTCTAAAGCTACAGATTGCTATACAGTGTAAAGCTTTAGAGACAGAGCACCACATGTATTCCATTGAAATGATCCCTCCTGAGATGCTCCTCTCTCTCCCCCTTCTCCCCCCTCTCTCCCCATCCCCTCTCTCCTCCCCCTCCCCCCCTCCGCTCTCTCCTCTCCCCCCTCTTCCTCTCTCCTACCCCTCTCCTCCCCCCTCTCTTTCCCCCTCTCTCCTCCGCCTCCTCCCCTATCCTCCTCTCCTCTCTCCCCCTCATCCCCATCCTCTCTCCTCCCCCCTCTCTCCGTCTCCTCCCCCCTCTTTACATTGTGTTTGGTGGCTCCCTCACAGACAGGCCTGTTTAAATAGTTAGTTGCCACGCGACACACACAGTGACTCGTGGGGGCACACACACACACTAAGGTTGAATGGCAGGAACATGATTACCAGGATCTGGCTTCTCTACAGCCTCCGCATGATGAATCAATGCTCAGGGTGGGGACAGACATCCCATCTCAGGATGGAGCGAAGTTCACCATGCATGTAGACCAATCATCTCATTATGGTCACTTTTTACCTTGAGACAGGTAGAGCTACATTTGCTGCAGCACAGTAATATAAATACTAATTTACCCATCTCCATCTGGCTTTTGGGGTCACCTTGTTTTTTGTTGTTGTAAATATATATTTATTTGTTTGTTCCAGCTGCAGAGTTTTAAAGCAGTCTAGCACGCGCACATCGCTGCATTAAATCAGTGCATGCGCGAGCACTATCAATTCCATTCAAATTGCATCCAAAATAGATAATCCTGTTCTAGATTGATATACAGTATAGGCCTGTATACAGATGTCCTAGCCTACCTCTTTCGGGTAATAAATGCAATGCAGTATTAGCCTTATATTTAGCTAATTAATGGTGGGTTATCCATAATAAGTGTTTAACTTCTAGCCTCTGGCTCTTGGGTAATACACAAGCACCTGTGTTCCGATGGCCTCTCCTTAAAAAAACACTCCTTAACTCTTGGAGTCCCAAGCAGGAACAGCTAGACTAGAATAGCTTGCTGTACATTTTTTCTTCTATTTGAACAGGGATGCAACCTCTTTTTTTCGGTATGTTTAATACAGCAGGCAATAGAACTTATGGCCTAGAACTTATAGCCTACTGCGATGGCAGTCATTTATTCAGAGCCATAACCATTCAATCTTCATGAAGAGTGAAAGTCTTCCTCATCTAATTCTCATCCGTAACTCTGCCAAGCACAGATGAACTGGTCGAGGCCATCAAGATGTTTTGGCTACAGAAATTGACGATACAACAACGCAGCATAGACATTGATCATCTCATCAAGGTTTTACCTGTGGTCATAGAGCTGGGTGGAAGTGCGACAAAAAATGTAGTTTATATAAACATCAGCATTTGAATGTCTTTTTTCTTGTTATTTTATTAACAAAAGCATAAAGATGTAGATTAAGAAATACTGTACTGCTGTTTTGAGTTACAAATGTAACACTTTAGAGTACTTAAGCATCGAATACATCGCAAGTTGAGGGATTTTCACAACAGTAAAATCCCCGGGCTATAAAAAGTTAATTGTCCTGCTAATAGGAAACATTTTCATGATGGGCAACACCTGCTACAGTAGTGGAGACACAGCATCTTGTTAACATTCTTTATTATAACCACAATGTCACACATCATTTGCATCTACCATTCTAATTACTTTAAGAGTTGGGGATTTACAATTGTGAGCTTTTCAATACTAGTTACATTGTTTAAGTTTGAACGAGCAGACTTTTTTTGTAGGATGTGACATTTTTGACCAGTTGCAATTAAGTAAGTAGGCCTACTACAAAAAATCCTACTTGCAGTTGAAGTAGGAAGTTACCATACACTTAAATTGGAGTCATTAAAACACATTGTTCAACCTCTCCACAAATTTCTTGTGAACAAACTATAGTTTTGGCAAGTCGAATAATGACCAAGTCTACCTCGCTCCCTATTCCACTGAACAGCTTAGGAGTAACAAACACAAGTCCAACATTTATCGGAAACTGTTAAACTACCTGTTCACTACCCCCCTGCTCTCCGGGGATGTACAACTCAACCCTTGGCCTAACATCACCGAGCCAGCGATACTCACCGGAGTGGAAAGTAGTGGATGGCCTCGTCCACTGATCGTTGCCGCTGTGGAAGTGGGTGAGTGCTATGGCACCATGGTTTCTCTCAACTCACCCGGCTCCAGGATAGATTTTGACTCTTCAAACATACCCAAGTCTCTATATGCGATCCCTGACTCTGTTTCTGGTACGCAAGCTGTTTTAATTAGTTCCCCGCATCCAGTGCAGGCGGGAGTGATTGTTAATTGCGCTACCGAACTGACCCTAATCAAAACAAAACAAAACGGCCTAAACCCAGCCGTCAGAAAACACAGAAGATTTAACTTTGTTCAATGTGTCAATCACTCTCGAGCCAAGATCTCAGAAAAAAAATTGTAGACCTCCACAAGTCTGGTTCATCATTGGGAGCAATTTTCAAACACCTGAAGGTACCACGTTCATCTGTACAAACAATAGTACGCAAGTATAAACATGGGACCATGCAGCCGTCATACCGCTCAGGAAGGAGACGCGTTCTGTCTCCTAGAGATGAACGTACTGTGGTGTGAAAAGTGCAAATCAATCCCAGAACAGCAGCAAAGGACCTTGTGAAGATGCTAGAGGAAACAGGTACAAAAGTATCTATATCCACACTAATACGAGTCCTATATCGACATAACCTGAAAGGCCGCTCAGCAAGGAAGAAGCCACTGCTCCAAAACCGCCATATAAAAGCCAGACTACGGTTTGCAACTGCACGTGGGGACAAAGACAGTACTTTTTGGAGAAATGTTCTCTGGTCTGATGAAACAAACATAGAACTGTTTGGCCATAATTACCATCGTTATGTTTGGTGGAAAAGGGGGGAGGCTTGCAAGCTGAAGAACACCATCCCAACCGTGAAGCACGGGGGTGGCAGCATCATGTTGTGAGGGTGCTTTGCTGCAGGAGGGACTGGTGCACTTCACAAAATAGATGGCTTCATCAGGAAGTAACAAAATGTGTGTGTACGCACGGGTGTAATTTGACATCTGCTTATTAATGTCTTCCACTAACATATGTACTAAATGAGTTAACCTAATCATACAGTTACGTAAGTATAATGCACATTACAAATTATTTTATCCAATTTAAAATATAGATTAAAACGTTGCTTCTGACAAAACATTACACAGTCACAAAACACCATAGTAAGTGGAACACTGAACTAACTGTGAATCACATCAGTCTGCTCTGTCACAGAGTGGTGTTGTATCATGAGGAGCCCTAACTCCTTTAGAGACCTTCCTTATGAGGGACAGAACACTGCTAACCCAATCAGATTCAATGGAAACCTTCCCTTGCCCAATCAGGAGAAACGTCCCCACCCTCTCCACACTCTGCGGATTAATGAGCAGAGTAATACACGAAAGAGACTGGGCCTAATGTGAGATATTACATCCCATTAACACTCACTCACTGATACTACACTGTCTGCTTACACACAGACAGAGAGAGAAGCAGAGGGGGAGAAAGAAACGACAGGAGAGACAGGGAGAGGAAGATGGCGAGAAAGAAAAGACAGGAGAGAGGGACATAGGGAGAGGAAGAGGGAGAGAAAGAAAAGACAGGAGAGACAGGGAGAAGAAGAGGGAGAGAAAGAAAAGACAGGAGAGACATAGGGAGAAGAAGAGGGAGAGAAAGAAAAGACAGGAGAGACATAGGGAGAGGGAGAAAGAAAAGACAGGAGAGACATAGGGAGAGGAAGAGAGAAAGAAAAGACAGGAGAGACATAGGGAGAGGAAGAGGGAGAGAAAGAGGGGGAGAAGAGAAGAGAAGAGGAGAGAAGAGAAGAGAGAAAAGGGGAGAGAAAAGAGAAGAGAATAGAAGAGAGAAAAGAGAAGAGAGAAAAGAGGAGAGAAAAGAGAAGAGAGAAAAGGGGAGAGAAAAGAGAAGAGAATAGAAGAGAGAAAAGAGAAGAGAGAAAAGAGGAGAGAAAAGAGAGGAGAGAAAAGAGGAGAGAAGAGAAAATAGGAGAGAAGAGAAAAGAGAAGAGGAGAGGAGGAGAAAAAAGAGAAAAGAGAAGAGGAGAAGAGAGAAAATAGGAGAGAAAAGAGGAGAGAAGAGAAAAAAGAGGAGAGGAGAAAAAAGAGGAGAGGAGAAGAGACGAGAAAAGAGAAGAGGAGAAAAGAGAAGGGGGAGAAGAGAAGAGAGGAGAGGAGAAGAGAGAAAAGGAGAAAAGAGAAGGGGGAGAAGAGAAGAGGAGAGGAGAGAAGAGAAGAGAGAAAAGAGAAGGGGCGAGAAGAGAAGAGGAGAGAAGAGAGAAAAGAGGAGAGGAGAAAAGAGAAGGGGAGAGAAGAGAAGAAGAGAGAAAAGGAGAAAAGAGAAGGGGGAGAAGAGGAGAGGAGAGAAGAGAAGAGAGAAGGGGGGAGAAGAGAAGAGGAGAGAAGAGAAGAGAGAAAAGAGAAGGGGGGAGAAGAGAAGAGGAGAGAAGAGAGAAAAGAGAAGAGAAGAGAGAAAAAGAGGAGAGAAGAGAAAAAAGGAGAGAAGAGAAAAGAGGAGAAGAGAAAAGTGGAGCGGAGAAGAGAAGAGAAAGAGGAGAGAAGAGAAAAGAGGAGAAGAGAAAAGTGGAGCGGAGAAGAGAAGAGAGAAGAGAAAAGAGAATAGAGAAAAGAGAAGAGAGAAAAAGAAAAGGAGAGAAAAGAGAAGGGGAGAAAAGAGAAGGGGAGAAAAGAGGAGAGGAGAAAAGAGGAGAGGAGAAAAGAGGAGAGGAGAAAAGAGAAGGGGAGAAAAGAGGAGAGGAGAAAAGAGAAGGGGAGAAAAGAGGAGAGGAGAAAAGAGGAGAGGAGAAAAGAAAAGGGGAGAAAAGAGGAGAGGAGAAAAGAAAAGGGGAGAAAAGAGAAAAGGAGAGGAGAGGAGAGGAGAAAAGAAAAGGGGAGAAAAGAGAAAAGGAGAGGAGAGGAGAGGAGGGGAGAGGAGGAGCAGACTAGGGACTAATGGCTTGGCAGAACCTGGTCTAATTGAATGTTTATCCTAGAGGGGTATAGACTGTAGATTGAACAGAAGCAGAGTTTGAACAGAGGAATGTGATACCACCATATCTACTTGTGCTTCATTTTACTGCAACAAGGTGAATAGTCACTCAAAACAGTGATTTATTGAAACTAGACTAAGTTGTCCTTCAACTTCCTGTTCTTCAAGCCTTCTTGGGACTCACGGGGTGCAGGTTTGCATTACAACCCAGTACTACTAAGGCTGCATTTAGACAGGCAGCCCAAATATGATCTTTTTTTCACTAATTGGTCCTTTGACCAATCAGATCTGGAATAAAAGCTAACGTGAAAAGATCTGATGTGATTGGTCAAAAGACCAATGAGTGTGAAAAAGATTACAGAATTGGTCTGCCTGTCTGCACGCAGCCTAACACACCTAATTCACTAAATCAAGGGCTTGATAATGAGTTGATGGATTGATAGGTTGATTGATTGCCAGTCTTACCAGTTTCTTGAAAAGGTGTCCGACTGCGACCTTCTCATCCCACTGTTGTATGTGAGGGAGGAGGGCGTCGTAGAACTCCTTGTGGATCTCAAAGATGTCTTGGATCTTATAGAAGATGGTCTCTACCTGCTGTATGGTCAGCACCGGCTGGGACGTGGTGGCTGTCGCCTTCAGGGGGCGCATGGGCTGCACACACACACACACACACACACAGACGCACACACACAAGAGTTAATATATGTGTAATATGTGTATGTCTGTAAACAAGCACTGACACTTTCAACAGATAAATAATCATTATCCTGGGCAGTGGTCAGCAGATAAATAATCATTATCCTGGGCAGTGGTTAGCAGATAAATAATCATTATCCTGGGCAGTGGTCAACAGATAAATAATCATTATCCTGGGCAGTGGTCAACAGATACATAATCATTATCCTGGGCAGTGGTCAGCAGATAAATAATCATTATCCTGGGCAGTGGTCAACAGATACATAATCATTATCCTGGGCAGTGGTCAACAGATACATAATCATTATCCTGGGCAGTGGTCAGCAGATAAATAATCATTATCCTGGGCAGAGGTCAACAGATACATAACCATTATCCTGGGCAGTGGTCAACAGATACATAATCATTATCCTGGGCAGTGGTCAACAGATACATAATCATTATCCTGGGCAGAGGTCAACAGATAAATAATCATTATCCTGGACAGAGGTCAAAAGATACATAATCATTATCCTGGGCAGAGGTCAAAAGATACATAATCATTATCCTGGGCAGTGGTCAACAGATAAATAATCATTATCCTGGGCAGTGGTCAACAGATAAATAATCATTATCCTGGGCAGAGGTCAACAGATACATAATCATTATCCTGGGCAGTGGTCAACAGATAAATAATCCTTATCCTGGGCAGTGGTCAACAGTGTAGTCCTTTCGTGACATTAGGGCACTGCAGCATGACTAAAGATAGGAGAACACAGGACTGCTGTTCCTTCCAGCACGGAGGGAAAAACCGCTCTGAACAGACCACGATTACAGACAGGAAAAAACATCCAAAAAGGTTGGTAAAAAACATCTGTAAGCTTTATGTATTACAGTGAGATCACAGCTCTCTGAATTCTTATCTGGACTTGATAAGCCTGGGATCATCCATCTCTTCCCTCCAATCAAAACAGAATCACATCACCAGGTCAGGTCACACTCATCTCCACATCCAGGTTGAATATCAGTGTCATAACAATAACGTCACTGTTCAAAAATTATGAATAAGCTTAGAGTACATCAGCTTCACAAATGATGATGCTTTGGCCGAAATACACTTGTTTTGACCCATTGACATAACCATGAGTTATTCACAGGCTAACGCGGTGTTCAGGTAGGTAACACCGCCTTGGCAGGATGAAGCCGGATGGCTTTGTTTTCATTGAGACAGAGCCGGACAGCAGAGTCTGTCTGAACAGAGCGCTGGTGGAGGACCAAACCAGATAAACACAACCAGGAAACGGACCGTCCGGGCCCACTGGACTTTATCAGGACAAACACACACATGTCAAACAGCCTCAACTCTAGCACTGCGGGAAGATAAGCCTCAACCCTAGCACTGCGGGAAGATAAGCCTCAACCCTAGCACTGCGGGAAGATAAGCCTCAACCCTAGCACTGCTGGAAGATAAGCCTCAACCCTAGCACTGCGGGAAGATAAGCCTCAACCCTAGCACTGCTGGAAGATAAGCCTCAACCCTAGCACGGCTGGAAGATAAGCCTCAACCCTAGCACGGCTGGAAGATAAGCCTCAACCCTAGCACGGCTGGAAGATAAGCCTCAACCCTAGCACTGCGGGAAGATAAGCCTCAACTCTAGCACTGTGGAAAGATAAGCCTCAACCCTAGCACTGCGGGAAGATAAGCCTCAACTCTAGCACTGCTGGAAGATAAGCCTCAACCCTAGCACTGCTGGAAGATAAGCCTCAACCCTAGCACTGCGGGAAGATACGTCTCAACCCTAGCACTGCTGGAAGATAAGCCTCAACCCTAGCACTGCGGGAAGATAAGCCTCAACTCTAGCACTACGGGAAGATAAGCCTCAACCCTAGCACTGCGGGAAGATAAGCCTCAACTCTAGCACTGCGGGAAGATCTGCGGAAAGATAAGCCTCAACCCTAGCACTGCGGGAAGATAAGCCTCAACTCTAGCACTGCTGGAAGATAAGCCTCAACCCTAGCACTGCGGGAAGATAAGCCTCAACCCTAGCACTGCGGGAAGATAAGCCTCAACTCTAGCACTGCGGGAAGATAAGCCTCAACTCTAGCACTGCGGGAAGATAAGCCTCAACCCTAGCACTGCGGGAAGATAAGCCTCAACTCTAGCACTACAGGAAGATAAGCCTCAACCCTAGCACTGCGGGAAGATAAGCCTCAACCCTAGCACTGCGGGAAGATAAGCCTAAACTCTAGCACTGCGGGAAGATAAGCGCTATGTTACACATGGGAGGAACCAGGATCTACTGGAGGATGAGGAGGTTATGGTCTTTAAAACCATTCTGAAAAACTGGATATTGTGCTTAATGTCATGATGTTGCTCATGATGTGATGTAAGAAGGCTGCACTTTGAACATACATTCCTGCAGAGAGAGACAGGATGTGACATCATGCTGCAGTTGCATCACGCTGCAGTTGGACAGTCATTGTAATTTTCTGTCTGGGGAAACACTTGGCCTTGTCCTGTTCTAAATGTGACTGACCCCTAACCACTAATAGCACTCCCAGAGATAAGTATTGGGCTTCTTGAAAACACAGTGCTTTTGGAAACCCAATCTCCGATGTGGCTCTAATTGGAGCCACTGGCCTGAGGGGCTAATGCTGTCCTGTACTGTCCCATACAGACAGCACTCTTAAGGTAGGTGTGTATGTGTGTGTGTGTGTGTGTGTGTGTGCGTGTGTGTCACCAGTAGTAGAGCCTCCAGCTGGTTGATGTAGATCTCCTCACTGGCCAGGAAGCCAGACAGAACCAGTTTCTTCATCTCCAGACCCTTCTCTATGTCCCCCTGTAGAGCGAAAGGAGAGAGAGAGACAGGAGAGAGAGAGTGAGCGACAGAGACAGGAGAGAGAGAGAGAGAGCGACAGAGACAGGAGAGAGAGCGAGACAGGAGAGAGAGAGAGAGAGAGAGAGAGAGATAGAGAGAGAGAGAGAGACAGGAGAGAGAGAGAGAGAGAAGAGAGAGAGAGAGAGAGACAGACAGAAGAGAGAGAGAAGAGCAGAGCAGAGGTCAGGATCAGAGCTCCTGCATTTTTCAGCATTTTCTTTAAAAAAGATAGATTAGGAGTTAGATAAACTTGGATTTTTTGTCAGGAACACATTCTGGATTCTACCCTCTTCAACATAACCCCTACTTAAAATCAAAACTTAAAACCTACAACCTGATTTTGGACGGAATTACGGAATCACCTGGAAAGTTCACAACTACCAAGGATTTATTACCCTATACAGCAAATTCTCTGGAAAACAACAGAAACCTGAAAACACCATCCAACCTGGAACTGAGTGAGTAATGTTTAGTCTGAAACTATATTTTATTTCCAAAAGCCAAGAAGAAAAATACACAACATTACTTTATAAGGACTGAATTCTAACATAATTCTACCAAGCTTGATACAGCTTCAACTAGCACTGACGTGTCAAGTGAGAGGTGTCAAAGCCCATTAGCCCAACAATGGCAGGAGAGTCACACAGTCTACCCCAACCAAATGGAGAGGCCTTAGAAGCTCCCTCCCGCTGTTCAGAGGTAATTAAAATACAGTACCCTTTGCATGTAAAGAATGATAAGGCAAGAAAAGACCACAAGAAGAAGCTCCTTATGGAAAATCAAGAAACACTTTTTGCTGACTATTACAAAAATGGGAACATCAGCAACCTTATCTTCCACACAAACCATCCCCTGGCATGGCACAGTGCCATATTAGCACACTACCCCTTTGTTAAGAGAGGGGGGGTTAACGAGGGGTGGAAACTCAGAATACTTGATAACGAGGACTCTGAGTTAAGTAATATAAATATCTATAAATCCGGAACAGTAATGGTACAGAGTAACCACAAACAGGTTCAGCTGGACTTTCACCTAATCAAAGAATTAGCCCAGCAGGAGAAGCTCTCCCTTGATAAAGATACCCCCACACCGAGCGGGTCAGACTAGACCTCTTCATTATGTAACCCCACAGATGAGCAACCCCCAGCGGAGAGTCAACCTCCCAGCACAGATTACCACTCCCTCATTGAAATGAAGGACAAATTCACCCAGCTGGAGGTAAGGCAGGTGGAGCTGGAACAGCAGGTGATTACACTTCAGTCAGCACAGACCCAGACAACAGTCCAGCACAACAACAGCCCCTTAACCAGACCCGGAGAGCTGGAGGTGGACAGAGACATATCTGCACTTTGGACAGTGGTGAGACAAATACAACAGGAGAAAGAGGAGCAGAACAGAGCACTAGAGGAGAGTATCAGACTGCTGGTGGAGGAGAGGTTGAGGGGGATGGAGGAGAGGTTGAGGGGGATGGAGGAGAGGTTGAGGGGGATGGAGGAGAGGGTGAGGGGGATGGAGGAGAAGATGAGGGGGACGGCGTGTGACAGAGAACAACCCACTAGAGAGGTGGCCACCCCCACAGAGAAGCCAGCAGAACAGCCCACCTCAGCACCCAACAAAAGTCTCGACACCACAGCAGAACAGTCCACACCAGACCCTGACCATAGAGTCGACATCACAGCAGAACAGACAAATGAAGAACCCCAAGCCCAGAGGCTCTCACCCCCTCTGAGCACCCCCCCCCCTGTCAGCCACCCTGATAGCCCTTTTGACAACCCCCCCACACCCACTGAGGACAAACACAAGACACAGATTGTACTACTTATGGACTCAAATGGGAAATATATAGAAGAAAAAAAACTTTTTCCCAAACACAGTGTGTCTAAACTCTGGTGTCCAAACACCCAGCGCGCCCTAGACCTTCTGTCTGAGGCCAAACTAGGCTCACCCAGCCACATAATAATACACACAGGCACAAACAACCTGAGAGCACAGCAGGAAAGAGTGGCCACAGCACTGAAGGGAGTGATTGAAAAGGTTTCTTCTACTTTCCCCAACGCACAAGTGGTTATCTCCACCCTGCTACCACGAAAAGACTTCCACCCTGCCACAATACAGCGGGTAAATGCAAGTATTTCCCGTGACTGTGCCTCAAAACCAAACATTTTCCTGGCCCACCACTCCACCCTGGACTTGAACAGCCTCTATGACCAGGTCCACCTCTACAAGGCAGCAGTGCCCACCTTTGCCCGAACTCTAAAGGACATCGCTCTCAAACGTATCCCCAACACTTCACACAGGAGCAACAGATCAATAGACACCCCATCCAGACCAGCGAGACACCCTCCCAGATCTGCAGGACCCCCCCCTGGACCTACACATAGAGGACCCACGCCAAGAGGAATTACATCCAGACCACAGTACACCCAGACACATCCACACCCCCACCCCAACCAATCAACACCCCCCCCCACGTCAACCATGCCCACACCCCATTTAGGCCCCCTCAGATCAGACCTATGCCACTCCTGCCCACCCCATGCACCCCACCCCCGCAAAGAGGGCCTCAACATGGAAGCCACACATACGCCCAGGTAGTGAGCGGGCAAACAGTCCCAACCCCCACTCTCACACTCACCCAAGCCAATGGCATGTACCAGATGCTCAGCAGGCTCTGCTCACACTTACTGGCCTGAGGCCAAACCACGACCAACATTGGACACTCTATGGAACAAAAAGCCTTCACTATATTATCCTGGAATATCCAAGGCCTGAAGTCATCTGCCTTTGGCCTAAAGAGCAGAAACCCGGACTTCACCAAAGAAATCGGTAATACAGACATTGTCATGCTGCAAGAAACCTGGTATAGAGGAGACGGACCCACTGGTTGCCCTCTTGGTTACAGAGAGCTGGTAGTCCCATCCACCAAACTACCAGGTGTGAAACAGGGAAGGGACTCAGGGGGTATGCTAATTTGGTATAGAGCAGACATAACTCACTCCATTAAATTAATCAAAACAGGAACATTCTACATTTGGCTAGAAATTCAAAAGGAAATTATCCTAACAGAGAAAAATGTCCTCCTGTGTGCTACCTATATCCCCCCACTAGAATCCCCATATTTTAATGAAGACAGCTTCTCCATCCTGGAGGGGGAAATAAATCATTTCCAGGCCCAGGGACATGTACTAGTCTGTGGCGACCTAAATGCCAGAACCGGACAAGAACCTGACACCCTCAGCACACAGGGGGACAAACACCTGCCTGGAGGTGACAGCATTCCCTCCCACATATGCCCCCCTAGGCACAACTATGACAACATAACCAACAAAAACGGGTCACAACTCCTGCAGCTCTGTCGCACGCTGGGTATGTACATAGTCAACGGTAGGCTTCAAGGGGACTCCTATGGTAGGTACACCTATAGCTCATCTCTTGGCAGTAGTACTGTAGACTACTTTATCACTGACCTCAACCCAGAGTCTCTCAGAGCGTTCACAGTCAGCCCACGGACACCCCTATCAGACCACAGCAAAAATCAAAGTCTACTTAAACAGAGCAATACTCAATCATGAGGCATCAAAGCCAAAGGAACTGAGTAACATTAAGAAATGCTATAGATGGAAGGAATGCAGTTTGGAAACCTACCAAAAAACAATTAGGCAACAACAAATTCAATCCCTTTTAGACAATTTCCTGGGCAAAACGTTTCGCTGTAATAGTGAAGGTGTAAACTTGGCAGTAGAAAATCTTAACAGTATATTTGACCTCTCAGCTTCCCTATCAAATCTAAAAATCTCAAATAGAAAACCGAAGAAAATTAACAATAATGACAAATGGTTTGATGAAGAATGCAAAAATCTAAGAAAGAAATTGAGAAACCTGTCCAACCAAAAACATAGAGACCCGGAAAACCTGAGTCTACGCCTTCACTATGGTGAATCACTAAAACAATACAGAAATACACTACGGAAAAAGAAGGAACAGCATGTCAGAAATCAGCTCAATGCAATTGAAGAATCCATAGACTCTAACCACTTCTGGGAAAATTGGAAAACACTAAACAAACAACAACACGAAGAATTATCTATCCAAAATGGAGATGTGTGGGTAAACCACTTCTCCAATCTTTTTGGCTCTATAACAAAGAATAAAGAGCAAAAACATATACATGATCAAATACAGATCTTAGAATCAACTATTAAAGACTACCAGAACCCACTGGATTCTCCAATTACATTGAATGAGTTACAGGACAAAATAAAAACCCTCCAACCCAAAAAGGCCTGTGGTGTTGATGGTATCCTCAATGAAATGATCAAATATACAGACAACAAATTCCAATTGGCTATACTAAAACTCTTTAACATCATACTTAGCTCTGGCATCTTCCCCAATATTTGGAACCAAGGACTGATCACCCCAATCCACAAAAGTGGAGACAAATTTGACCCCAATAACTACCGTGGAATATGTGTCAACAGTAACCTTGGGAAAATCCTCTGCATTATTATTAACAGCAGACTCGTACATTTCCTCAATGAAAACAATGTACTGAGCAAATGTCAAATTGGCTTTTTACCAATGTATTCACCCTGCACACCCTAATTGACAACCAAACAAACCAAAACAAAGGCAAAGTCTTCTCATGCTTTGTTGATTTCAAAACTATACAAACTGAAGGAAAGTGGTGTTGGGGGTAAAACATACGACATTATAAAATCCATGTACACAAACAACAAGTGTGCGGTTAAAATTGGCAAAAAACACACACATTTCTTCACACAGGGTCGTGGGGTTAGACAGGGATGCAGCTTAAGCCCCACCCTCTTCAACATATATATCAACAAATTGGCGCGGGCACTAGAAAAGTCTGCAGCACCCGGCCTCCCCCTGCTAGAATCCGAAGTCAAATGTCTGCTGTTTGCCGATGATCTGGTGCTTCTGTCACCAACCAAGGAGGGCCTACAGCAGCACCTAGATCTTCTGCACAGATTCTGTCAGACCTGGGCCCTGACAGTAAATCTCAGTAAGACCAAAATAATGGTGTTCCAAAAAAGGTCCAGTCGCCAGGACCACAACTAAAAATTCCATCTAGACACTGTTGCCCTAGAACAAACAAAAAACTATACATACCTTGGCCTAAACATCAGCGCCACAGGTAACTTCCACAAAGCTGAGAACGATCTGAGAGACAAGGCAAGAAGGGCATTATATGCCCTCAAAAGGAACATAAATTTCAACATACCAATTAGGATCTGTCTAAAAATACTTGAATCAGTCATAGAGCCCATTGCCCTTTACGGTTGTGAGGTCTGGGGTCCGCTCACCAACCAAGACTTCACAAAATGGGACAACCCCCAAATTGAGACTCTACATACAGAATTCTGCAAAAATATCCTCCGTGTATAACGTAGAACACCAAATAATGCATGCAGAGCAGAATTAGGCCGATACCCACTAATTATCAAAATCCAGAAAAGAGCTGTTAAATTCTACAACCATCTAAAAGGAAGCAATTCCCAAACCTTCCATAACAAAGCCATCACCTCTAGAGAGATGAACCTGGAGAAGAGTCCCCTAAACAAGCTGGTCCTGGGGCTCTGTTCACAAACACACCCCACAGAGCCTCAGGACAGCAGCACAATTAGACCCAACCAAATCATGAGAAAACAAAAAGATAATTACTTGACACATTGGTAAGAATTAACAAAAAAACAGAGCAAACTAGAATGCTATTTGGCCCTAAACAGAGAGTATACAGTAGCAGAATACCTGTCCACTGTGACTGACCCAAACTTAAGGAAAGCTTTGACTATGTACAGACTTAGTGAGCATAGCCTTGCTATTGAGAAAGGCCGCCGTAGACAGACCTGGCTCTCAAGAGAAGACAGGCTATGTGCACACTGGCCACAAAATGAGGTGGAAACTGAGCTGCACTTCCTAACCTCCTGTCCAACATATGACCATATTAGAGATACATATTTCCCTCAGATTACACAGATCCACAAAAAATTCAAAAACAAACCCCATTTTGATAATCTCCCATATCAACTGGGTGAAGTACCACAGTGTTCCATCACAGCAGCAAGATTTGTGACCTGTTGCCACAAGAAAAGGGCAACCAGTGAAGAACAAACACAAATGTCAGTCATACATAATACTACATACAGTATGTGAAAACGGTGATGGCAGGGCATGGTGGAGGAATATGGTTTTAACTCTGCTGCTCAATTCTGATAGTAAACACATTGGCAGTCAGCTCATAGCCATGTGCACAAACACTGAGTGTGGCCTGTTTCAGAGGATGGAAAGGACTCAAGTCTTGAAGGGGAAAAGCTGTACTTGGTGTGTCTGAACTGTGTCTGTAGCTTGCATTACTGTTTGTATTTGTACAAGAGAGGCCATTTCTCTTGTGCCCTCGCCTCCCACAATGAGTCATGGGCACTGGCAGGGATAGGGTAGTCGAGTCCAAGTGGAGGTGTTTGTTTTGGCCCTGAAAGACCGTGAGGGAGGAGGTTGAAAGAGAGAATGAGAGGGAGTGTGTGAACAAGGAGCTGGGCAGGATGAGACACACCTTCTTAAAGTAGGACCATGAGCTCACCCTGTCTGTTGTCCTCCTTAAAACACAGACCAGGGGAGCTCACCCTGTCTGTGTCCTCCTTAAAACACAGACCAGGGGAGCTCACCCTGTCTGTTGTCCTACTTAAAACACAGACCAGGAGAGCTCACCCTGTCTGTTGTCCTACTTAAAACACAGACCAGGGGAGCTCACCCTGTCTGTTGTCCTCCTTAAAACACAGACCAGGGGAGCTCACCCTGTCTGTTGTCCTCCTTAAAACACAGACCAGGGGAGCCTTTCAAAACCACGCCCACCCAGAGAGCACAATGTCAGTTACAACTGCTTTTGTGTTTTCAAAGGGCTCACTTCTGACAATGCAAACCAATATTACAAATGTTAGCCAATAAGCCATGTTGTGCTCAGGGTTGAATGAGCTCATGTAGTTTTGTCCATTTAGTTCCTTAAAAGCAGTCTGGGTTTTGGTATGAATACTAGTTTGTGTGAAACGAGAATAGAAGAGCACTCAGTCAGATAGCATTTATTCATAAAATACTATGTTTATTGTAATACCAATAATGTCTGGACAGATAAGTCAAGGGTTTGTTTCTCTTTGGGAAACATGATTACATAAAAGGTAGAGTTGTTGTATTAAAACGGACATCCTGTTCACCAAATGTAGAGGCTGTTGAGCTCTCCCATTGATATTATTGTAATGTATTCCCATTAAGCCATATGAAAACAACGGACTGTGTCCTAACATCTGTAGATAAAACGATCCAACAGGGTCCAGTAGTAGAATGTACTATTATAGTGTACTGCTTAAAACACAGACCAGGGGAGGTCGACGCCGTTCAACATGAGAGAGGATGATACATCTCCTTCTCAACAGGGCCTTATTTCTATTACAGAATAGTGGATGATTGTCATGCATATTAGAAATCACCCAGCTCAATGTAACATTGATAGGTTCAGGCTACCACATGATACTGTCCCCATCATGAGGTTGTTTCAACCTGGCCTATGAATGGAAGGTTATAAGTTTACAACGTAGGTGAAATCTGAGTAATCAAGGTGACAGACAGGAGATTACATATTTAATACCGCCTTGTACAGTCTTGCCTGCATCTAGCTGATCTAGGGAGTAATCATTGGTACAACAGTTGCAAACGAGAGTTTCTATTGGACAAATTCAGGTATGTTTGTCCCCGTTTCGTGTCCCTTCCTTTTTCAACAGAATCGGCACAATGAATACACCCTTGATCACACGTAAACACAGATCACTTTCATAGCAGCCACATACAAACAGTTCGCTGAATATATAATTCCTTCTCACATCTATCTACGCGCTCTCCTCCTCTCACCTTTTCCCTTCGCTTGTGGACTTCAGTGCACAACACATCAGCAGTCTGTGACCAGGCAAAAAAAAACTTTGTCACGTCAGTCAACATAGCTACAAGAACAAACACGTTAGTAAACCATCTACAATCATGCAGTTCACTGTACAGTCAGCAGCAAGCAGTTACACCGGTGGGCCCCGGGGAAATACATTTAAATTGAGTTGGAAGAGCTCCCTCCTCTGAGGACCCTGGTGAACTGTCTCTCTCACCATTACCCATAGGACTTAAGGGGCAACTGCACAGCCAAACACACAAACTAGGATAACACCCAAAAGAATCCTCCCTCTTTGATAAGGTGTCCCATATGTGTCTTATAGTGCTTCCACACAACATGGTTGACATATAGCTGCTACAAACAGGTGTAACATCCTGTATAAGAGCAAACAGACAAACAAATGATCGGCTATATGGAAATCATAACCTTTGATACCATCTGACAACTGTTGCAGAGGCTTTCTACTGAGAATGTGAGGCAGAACTGTGTCTCTCTCTCTGTGCGTGCGTCTCTGTGCGTGCGTCTCTGTGCGTGCGTCTCTGTGCGTGCGTCCCTGTGCGTCCCTGTGTGTGTAGAATGAGTGGAAGTGGCTGTCTGGAGGATACCAAAGGGCAGACAAAACGGGATATGGATGAATTATTAACAGGAGCAGATACTTCACATGACGTCAGCAGGCTGAGGGCAGGAAGGAGAGTTAAGGAGTGCTCACTGTACAGTGACCTATCCATATTAACCCCAATGACCTCACAGATCCCACTTTCCAAAACCAATGGCATCACAGTGACGGGACATGAGAGGTTCCACTTCCACTGTCAAGGGCAGGATGTCTTACTGGCTAGTAGTGGCCATCCAACCATCAGTACTCGTCAGGCAGCAGGGCCTGAGACTTTACAGTCTCTCTCTTACCAGGTCCTACCAGGTCTCCGTTGTAGCAGATTATCTCAATGAGACCTGGATAAATAAAGCAGAACAAACCCCCTGACATGAAGGAGTTCCTGTATTAACCCTGGCTGACATTACAACAGGTTGCCCAACACACTGCTGAAGGAAACAGAAGACATGGGCGTCCTGTCCAGCTGTGGTGTTTCAGCTGGCCAGGCTTTACTAAATGGATGGAATGAAACAGAAGACATGGGCGTCCTGTCCAGCTGTGGTGTTTCAGCTGGCCAGGCTTTACTAAATGGATGGAATGAAACAGAAGACATGGGCGTCCTGTCCAGCTGTGGTGTTTCAGCTGGCCATGCTTTACTAAATGGATGGAATGAAACAGAAGACATGGGCGTCCTGTCCAGCTGTGGTGTTTCAGCTGGCCAGGCTTTACTAAATGGATGGAATGAAACAGAAGACATGGGCGTCCTGTCCAGCTGTGGTGTTTCAGCTGGCTATGCTTTACTAAATGGATGGAATGAAACAGAAGACATGGGCGTCCTGTCCAGCTGTGGTGTTTCAGCTGGCCAGGCTTTACTAAATGGATGGAATGAAACAGAAGACATGGGCGTCCTGTCCAGCTGTGGTGTTTCAGCTGGCCATGCTTTACTAAATGGATGGAATGAAACAGAAGACATGGGCGTCCTGTCCAGCTGTGGTGTTTCAGCTGGCCAGGCTTTACTAAATGGATGGAATGAAACAGATCCAGGACACACAGTAAGTGAGGTAACGACAGGATTTACAGACGTTTACAACACTGAGGCGGTTTGACAGCTTGGCTATTTATTAGGGCTTTTATTCTGCACAAAGACAGCAGATGTGACTGAGCAACCGCAGGCTGACAGGCACTGCGATGTGACACACAGACAGACACAGTCAGTAGACTTGTGTAATTCCCAGGCCCTGTGTGAAGTAGTGGTGTAATGGAGAGGTGCTCCACATTACAGGTCAACGTGTCACAGCTGGTTGAGGGTAGACAGGGGGAAATGAAAACCTCTCCACGGGGGTCATCTCCTCCTCAACTATAGAGGGCTACTTATGTCAGTGTTGTATTGTGTTCCCGCCCACGCCTTAAAGCTGTGACTCAGTCACTATAGCTAAAGCAGCTGAGGAACAGCTGTAGGAACACACACACACGATGGGCTCCCTGTGACACACACGTCAGTCAGCATGACGGACGTCACCGTTTCATTCTGACAGCACTAAGTTCCTCTCGCTCGTTCTCCTGTTCCCTCATTCCATTTCTCCAGAGATAAATAGAACCTGACAGGCAGAGAGTAAATCTGGTCCAGAGAGCATGTCACCACCCATCATGTTGAGGTGTCAATAGGAGCTCTCTGGCCAACACACACACACACAACCCTGTCACACACACACACACACACACACACACACACAACCCTGTCACACACACACAACCCTGTCACACACACAACCCTGTCACACACACACACACAACCCTGTCACACACACACACACAACCCTGTCACACACACACACACAACCCTGTCACACACACACACACAACCCTGTCACACACACACAACCCTGTCACACACACACACACAACCCTGTCACACACACACAACCCTGTCACACACACACACACAACCCTGTCACACACACACACACAACCCTGTCACACACACACACACAACCCTGTCACACACACACACACAACCCTGTCACACACACACACAACCCTGTCACACACACACACACACACACACACAACCCTGTCACACACACACAACCCTGTCACACACACACACACACACACAACCCTGTCACACACACACACACACACACAACCCTGTCACACACACACAAAACCCTGTCACACACACACACACACAACCCTGTCACACACACACACACACAACCCTGTCACACACACACACACACAACCCTGTCACACACACACACACAACCCTGTCACACACACACACAACCCTGTCACACACACACACACAACCCTGTCACACACACACACAACCCTGTCACACACACACACACACGCGGTCACACACACACCCCTATGCGGTCAAGCCCTATCTGATCAGAAGTAGTACACTATATAGGGGATAGGATGCCATTGTGGATGCATCCTGAGACTCACCCTGAACTGCCTGTGGACAGGAGTCATCAGCATGCATCCTGGTGTTAGAGGACTCTCCATGTCTCCACACTCAAACACATCCTCATTTTCCAGCACTTTGTCCAAGTAACACAACACCTCCTCCTCCTCCATGGTCCTCCTCACAGGGCCTAATCCCCTGTTCTCTCCCTTCCTTCTTCAGGCGTCCCTGGGCCGGCCCAGGCACCACAGGCCTTCCTCCAGTGCAGCAAGCCAGTCTTTCCTTCCTTCTGGGCCCACAACCCTCCTCAGCCCTGCTGAAATACTCAACGTTCTGCCTCTTTTTCCTTTTGTCTTTTTATTTTCTTAGTTTCTTATCTTTCTGTTGAGAGCCAGAGAGTCTTTAGCCAGAGCTCCACCTCATTCAGCTGTTCCTGGTGTTGTGTGCAGCACACACACACACCTCGTAACACATACAGACATGAGCAGGGCGATAGCCCCGCCTACCTGCACCCCTCCCTCTCAGTCTTCGTGGTGTGTCACTGTTCTGCCTCTACTTCCTCACAGGGTATACACTCCTCTCTCTCTGCCACTCAATTCAATTTCAATTTAATTTAAGGGGCTTTATTGGCATGTGAAACAAACAAAAGTGAAATAAACAATAAAACATACACAGTAAACACAACCGGCTGTGAATAGGAGTCCCGTAGGGCGGCGCACAATTGGCCCAGCGTTGTCCAGGTTTGGCCAGGGTAGGCCGTCATTGTAAATAAGAATTTGTTCTTAACTGACTTGCCTAGTTAAAAGGCGAAATAAAAAAATATTTCACAAAAAATCATAATATTGTTGCAACAGGTCCCTCCCTCCCTCCGCCCCTCCCTCCCTCCCTCCGCCCCTCCCTCCCTCTGTCGCTCCCTCCTTCCCTCTGTTGCTCCCTCCCTCCCTCTGTCCCTCCGTTGCTCGCTCCCTCTGTCCCTCCATCTGTCCCTCCGTCCCTGCCTCCCTCCCTCTGTCGCTCCCTCCCTCTGTCCCTCCCTCCCTCTGTCCCTCCGTTGCTCGCTCCCTCTGTCCCTCCGTCGCGCCATCTGTCCCTCCGTCGCTCCATCTGTCCCTCCGTCGCTCCCTCCGTCCCTGCCTCCCTCCCTCTGTCGCTCCGTCCCTCTGTCCCTCCCTCCCTCCCTCCCTCTGTCCCTCTGTCCCTCCCTCCCTCCCTGTCCCTCCGTCGCTCTGTCCCTCCGTCGCTCCCACCGTCCGTCGCTCCCTCCCTCCGTCGCTCGCTCCCTCCCTCCGTCCGTTGCTCCCTCCCTCCCTCCCTCGCTCGCTCCCTCCGTCCGTCGCTCCCTCCCTCCCTCCCTCCCTCCCTCCCTCCCTGCGTCCCTCCCTCCCTCCCTCCCTGCGTCCCTCCCTCCCTCCCTCCCTGCGTCCCTCCCTCCCTCCCTCCCTCCCTCCGTCGCTCCCTCCCTGCGTCGCTCGCTCGCTCCCTCCCTCCCTCCCTCCCTGCGTCGCTCGCTCGCTCCCTGCGTCGCTCGCTCGCTCCCTCCCTCCCTGCGTCACTCCCTCCCTCCCTCCCTCGCTCCCTCCCTGCGTCGCTCCCCCGCTCTCTCTCCCGTCTCCCCCGTCTCCCACTCTCTCTCTCCCTCTCGTCTCCCCCGTCTCCCACTCTCTCTCTCCCCCGTCTCCCCCCCCGTCTCCCACTCTCTCTCTCCCCCGTCTCCCCCCCGTCTCCCACTCTCTCTCTCCCCCGTCTCCCCCCGTCTCCCACTCTCTCTCTCCCCCGTCTCCCCCCCGTCTCCCACTCTCTCTCTCCCGTCTCCCCCGTCTCCCACTCTCTCTCTCCCTCTCGTCTCCCCCGTCTCCCACTCTCTCTCTCCCCCGTCTCCCCCTCTCTCTCTCCCGTCTCCCCCCCGTCTCCCACTCTCTCTCTCCCCCCCCGTCTCCCACTCTCTCTCTCCCCCGTCTCCCCCTCCGTTTCCCCCCCGTCTCCCACTCTCTCTCTCCCTCCCTCCCTCTCCGTCTCCCACTCTCTCCCTCCCTCTCCCTCCCTCTCCGTCTCCCACTCTCTCCCTCCCTCTCCCTCCCTCTCCGTCTCCCACTCTCTCCCTCCCTCTCCGTCTCCCACTCTCTCCCTCCCTCTCCGTCTCCCACTCTCTCCCTTCCTCTCCGTCTCCCACCCACTCCCACGTCTCCCACCCACTCCCACGTCTCCCTCTGTCCCTCCGTTGCTCGCTCCCTCTGTCCCTCCGTCGCTCCATCTGTCCCTCCGTCGCTCCCTCCGTCCCTGCCTCCCTCCCTCTGTCGCTCCCTCCCTCCCTCTGTCCCTCCCTCCATCCCTCTGTCCCTCCCTCCCTCTGTCCCTCCGTTGCTCGCTCCCTCTGTCCCTCCGTCGCGCCATCTGTCCCTCCGTCGCGCCATCTGTCCCTCCGTCCCTCTGTCCCTCCCTCCCTCCCTCCCTCTGTCCCTCCCTCCCTCCCTGTCCCTCCGTCGCTCTGTCCCTCCGTCGCTCCCACCGTCCGTCGCTCCCTCCCTCCGTCGCTCGCTCCCTCCCTCCGTCCGTTGCTCCCTCCCTCCCTCCCTCGCTCGCTCCCTCCCTCCCTCCCTGCGTCCCTCCCTCCCTCCCTCCCTGCGTCCCTCCCTCCCTCCCTCGCTCCCTCCCTCCCTCCGTCGCTCCCTCCCTGCGTCGCTCGCTCGCTCCCTCCCTCCCTCCCTCCCTGCGTCGCTCGCTCGCTCCCTCCCTCCCTGCGTCGCTCCCTCCCTCCCTCCCTCCCTCGCTCGCTCCCCCGCTCTCTCTCCCGTCTCCCCCGTCTCCCACTCTCTCTCTCCCCCGTCTCCCCCCCCGTCTCCCACTCTCTCTCTCCCCCGTCTCCCACTCTCTCTCTCCCCCGTCTCCCCCCGTCTCCCACTCTCTCTCTCCCCCGTCTCCCACTCTCTCTCTCCCCCGTCTCCCCCCGTCTCCCACTCTCTCTCTCCCCCGTCTCCCCCCCGTCTCCCACTCTCTCTCTCCCGTCTCCCCCGTCTCCCACTCTCTCGTCTCCCCCGTCTCCCCCTCTCTCTCTCCCGTCTCCCCCCCGTCTCCCACTCTCTCCCCCCCCGTCTCCCACTCTCTCTCTCCCCCGTCTCCCCCTCCGTTTCCCCCCCGTCTCCCACTCTCTCTCTCCCTCCCTCCCTCTCCGTCTCCCACTCTCTCCCTCCCTCTCCCTCCCTCTCCGTCTCCCACTCTCTCCCTCCCTCTCCCTCCCTCTCCGTCTCCCACTCTCTCCCTCCCTCTCCGTCTCCCTCCCTCTCCGTCTCCCACTCTCTCCCTTCCTCTCCGTCTCCCACGTCTCCCACCCACTCCCACGTCTCCCACCCACTCCCACGTCTCCCACCCACTCCCACGTCTCCCTCTGTCCCTCCGTTGCTCGCTCCCTCTGTCCCTCCGTCGCTCCATCTGTCCCTCCCTCCGTCCCTGCCTCCCTCCCTCTGTCGCTCCCTCCCTCCCTCTGTCCCTCCCTCCATCCGTCGCTCCCTCCCTCCGTCCGTCGCTCCCTCCCTCCGTCGCTCCCTCCCTCCCTGCGTCGCTCGCTCCCTCCCTCCCTGCGTCGCTCCCTCCCTCCCCGCGTCGCTCGCTCGCTCCCTCCCCGCGTCGCTCGCTCCCTCCCTCCCTCCCCGCGTCGCTCGCTCCCTCCCTCCCCGCGTCGCTCGCTCCCTCCCTCCCCGCGTCGCTCGCTCCCTCCCTCCCCGCGTCGCTCGCTCCCTCCCTGCGTCGCTCGCTCGCTCCCTCCCTGCGTCGCTCGCTCGCTCCCTCCCTGCGTCGCTCGCTCGCTCCCTCCCTGCGTCGCTCGCTCGCTCCCTCCCTGCGTCGCTCGCTCCCTCCCTGCGTCGCTCGCTCCCTCCCTGCGTCGCTCGCTCGCTCCCTGCGTCGCTCGCTCGCTCCCTCCCTCCCTGCGTCGCTCGCTCCCTCCCTCCCTCCCTGCGTCGCTCGCTCCCTCCCTCCCTCCCTGCGTCGCTCGCTCGCTCCCTCCCTGCGTCGCTCGCTCGCTCCCTCCCTGCGTCGCTCGCTCGCTCCCTCCCTGCGTCGCTCGCTCGCTCGCTCCCTCCCTGCGTCGCTCGCTCCCTCCCTCCCTCCGTCGCTCGCTCCCTCCCTCCCTCCGTCGCTCGCTCGCTCGCTCCCTCCCTCCCTCCCTCCCTCGCTCGCTCCCTCCCTGCGTCGCTCGCTCCCTCCCTGCGTCGCTCGCTCCCTCCCTGCGTCGCTCGCTCCCTCCCTGCGTCGCTCGCTCCCTCCCTGCGTCGCTCGCTCGCTCGCTCGCTCCCTCCCTGCGTCGCTCGCTCCCTCCCTGCGTCGCTCGCTCGCTCCCTCCCTGCGTCGCTCGCTCGCTCGCTCCCTCCCTCCCTGCGTCGCTCGCTCGCTCCCTCCCTGCGTCGCTCGCTCGCTCCCTCGCTCCCTCCCTGCGTCGCTCGCTCGCTCCCTCGCTCCCTCCCTGCGTCGCTCGCTCCCTCCCTGCGTCGCTCGCTCGCTCCCTCCCTGCGTCGCTCGCTCGCTCCCTCCCTGCGTCGCTCCCTCCCTGCGTCGCTCGCTCCCTCCCTCCCTGCGTCGCTCGCTCCCTCCCTCCCTGCGTCGCTCGCTCGCTCGCTCCCTCCCTCCCTGCGTCGCTCGCTCGCTCGCTCCCTCCCTCCCTCCCTCCCTCCCTCCCTCCCTCCCTGCGTCGCTCGCTCCCTCCCTGCGTCGCTCGCTCGCTCCCTCCCTCCCTCCCTCCCTCCCTCCCTGCGTCGCTCGCTCGCTCCCTCCCTCCCTCGCTCGCTCGCTCCCTCCCTCGCTCGCTCGCTCCCTGCGTCGCTCGCTCCCTCCCTCCCTCCCTCGCTCGCTCGCTCCCTCCCTCGCTCGCTCGCTCCCTGCGTCGCTCGCTCCCTCCCTCCCTGCGTCGCTCGCTCCCTCCCTCCCTGCGTCGCTCGCTCGCTCCCTCCCTCCCTGCGTCGCTCGCTCCCTCCCTCCCTGCGTCGCTCGCTCGCTCCCTCCCTCCCTGCGTCGCTCGCTCGCTCCCTCCCTCCCTGCGTCGCTCGCTCCCTCCCTCCCTGCGTCGCTCGCTCGCTCCCTCCCTGCGTCGCTCGCTCGCTCCCTCCCTCCCTGCGTCGCTCGCTCGCTCCCTCCCTCCCTGCGTCGCTCGCTCGCTCCCTCCCTCCCTGCGTCGCTCGCTCGCTCCCTCCCTGCGTCGCTCGCTCGCTCCCTCCCTCCCTGCGTCGCTCGCTCGCTCCCTCCCTGCGTCGCTCGCTCGCTCGCTCCCTCCCTGCGTCGCTCGCTCGCTCGCTCCCTCCCTCCCTGCGTCGCTCGCTCCCCCGCTCGCTCGCTCCCTCCCTGCGTCGCTCGCTCCCCCGCTCGCTCGCTCGCTCCCCCGCTCTCTCTCCCCCGCTCTCTCTCCCCCGCTCTCTCTCCCGTCTCCCCCGTCTCCCACTCTCTCTCTCTCGTCTCCCACTCTCTCTCTCCCCGTCTCCCCCCCGTCTCCCACTCTCTCTCTCCCCCGTCCCCCCCCCGTCTCCCACTCTCTCTCTCCCCCGTCCCCCCCCCCGTCTCCCACTCTCTCTCTCCCCCGTCTCCCCCCCGTCTCCCACTCTCTCTCTCCCCCGTCTCCCCCCCCCCGTCTCCCACTCTCTCTCTCCCCCGTCTCCCCCCCCCGTCTCCCACTCTCTCTCTCCCCCGTCTCCCCCCCCCGTCTCCCACTCTCTCTCTCCCCCGTCTCCCCCCCCCGTCTCCCACTCTCTCTCTCCCCCGTCTCCCACTCTCTCTCTCCCCCGTCTCCCCCCCCCGTCTCCCACTCTCTCTCTCCCCCGTCTCCCCCCCCCGTCTCCCACTCTCTCTCTCCCCCGTCTCCCACTCTCTCTCTCCCCCGTCTCCCCCTCTCTCTCTCCCGTCTCCCCCCCGTCTCCCACTCTCTCTCCCCCCCCCGTCTCCCACTCTCTCTCTCCCCCGTCTCCCCCTCCGTTTCCCCCCCGTCTCCCACTCTCTCTCTCCCTCCCTCCCTCTCCGTCTCCCACTCTCTCCCTCCCTCTCCGTCTCCCACTCTCTCCCTCCCTCTCCCTCCCTCTCCCACTCTCTCCCTCCCTCTCCGTCTCCCACTCTCTCCCTTCCTCTCCGTCTCCCACGTCTCCCACCCACTCCCACGTCTCCCACCCACTCCCACCCACTCCCACCCACTCCCACGTCTCCCACCCACTCCCACGTCTCCCACCCACTCCCACGTCTCCCACCCACTCCCACGTCTCCCACCCACTCCCAGGTCTCCCACCCACTCTCAGGTCTCCCACCCACTCTCAGGTCTCCCACCCACTCTCAGGTCTCCCACCCACTCTCAGGTCTCCCACCCACTCTCAGGTCTCCCACTCACTCTCAGGTCTCCCACCCACTCTCAGGTCTCCCACTCCCAGGTCTCCCACTCCCAGGTCTCCCACTCCCAGGTCTCCCACTCCCAGGTCTCCCACTCCCAGGTCTCCCACTCTCTGGTGCTTTCCAGATGTAGTTTCCTGAATAGATACAGGTTTCTGCACAACCACAAAGTAGACTGACATAATGGCTTTGTGACCAAAGAAACACCACCACATACAAAGCGTACAGTGCAAGACAAATGAAAATGCATGGACAACAAGTTATCACCTAAAATACCCATGCTCCCTGTGTGGTCCAGCACGTCAGGCCTGTGAAGAGGACCTCCCTCTGTCCAATAGCAATACACACAGTCCTCCCTTAAGGCTCCATGGAGAGGGCCTCAAATAGTGTCCATGAAAAGATCTAGTCAAAGTACTATTCTACCCTGTTAGACATAGATGACCTGACACACCCACAGCAAAATACAACTATGGTCAAATCACACACTTCTACAGGTTCTGTTAGGTGCTGTATTTACAATTCCAGAAGCTCAAACTTTCAACCTGCATTTCGCAAGAGATAAGCATGCATAGCTTTTTAAGTTCCTCAAATATGTAACATGCAAATAATGGAACCACATGGCTTGTTTTCACCTCTATTGACCACGCCTCAAGTGTAGAGACACATTACATTCTGGATCAAATTAATTGAGGATATTACATGAATAAAGAAACTGGATGTGAAACTCAAATACACCAGCAACCAGTCTTCCTCACCCTTCAAATAGGGAAATGGTTCCTGCAAGTCATTGAAAAAGGTTTCGATGTGGGTTTGAGTGTTTCCCCTTTCCTCAGAGCTCTGCAAGCCAACCAGTCAGTGGTCAACATGCTGATCTTCTGACCAATGGGAGATAGGGATGATGGTTGATGGAAGGAGAACCTTAAAGCTTCTCTTTTCATTTATCGACTCAGTCAAACAGGTACTATGTATTCAGATCAGATGATAAATGACTTAGCTTTGGCAGCTAGAAGTTAGTAACTAGTCCGAGTCGGCTTGGTTGCTGCGGTCTCTTTCTACCAATTGAATTCAAAGGGCTTTATTAGCATGGGAAATATATGTTTACATTGCCAAAGCAGGTGAAGTAGGTAAACAAAAGTGAAATAAACAAATAAAATGTGAACAGCATCTCCTCGCGCCACTCCAATAGCGTGTGATGCAGGAACAAGCCGAATTGCGGAAGCAGGCATTCCCGCCTGCCGAACGCCTGCCCTCGCCGTTGTTAACAGAACTGCGGAAAAACAGTGCCCAACAGGCTGGGGCAAAGTACACGGTCTACCGGTGTGCTAGCTACCTATCCCGCCAGCTGTGTACCGGAGTCCTAGCTAGCATCCAGGATCCTTCACTAACGCCTGCCAAATACCTGTCCTCACCATCATTAACACAACTGCAGCAAAGCAGTGCCCGAGTCTCCTTCTTCTGTTGGGTTTATTGACGGTTGGCATCCGACGTTATCGTGCATTACCGCCACCTACTGTTCTGGAGTGCCTCCCGCCTGTGTACCGAGTCCTACCGAGTCCTACCGAGTCCAAGCTCAGAAATTAGAAGCATAAAGAGGTGTTCCTGCAGATGCAAGAATGTCCACATGCAGGAAAGTGCTGAATTGTGGGCCACAATTGCACCCTTCGCCTACACTCAGGTGCACACACAGTGGGACTGCTGCTAGCTCCATTCAGCTCTGCATGCAGCCCTGTGTGCATTACAACTTCAGATAATAACGAAGCTATTTTTTTTCTTTTTTTCTGCTGTTTCCCTCACTCATCAGACCGGATGTGGAGCCGACCGGGTATAAATGGGGCTGGGTTTGGTGGTCCTTGGGTCCATTCGAACCGGTCCCTATTTAAAAAATGAATTTATTTGGGTAGGGTCAGATAGAAGACCACTACTTTTGCAGGTCTATTTGCTGTGTAAGCCCATTGCAGAAGTACAGCAGGTCTATTTGCTGTGTAAGCCCATTGCAGAAGTTACAGCAGGTCTATTTGCTGTGTAAGCCCATTGCAGAAGTTACAGCAGGTCTATTTGCTGTGTAAGCCCATTGCAGAAGTTACAGCAGGTCTATTTGCTGTGTAAGCCCATTGCAGAAGTTACAGCAGGTCTATTTGCTGTGTAAGCCCATTGCAGAAGTTACAGCAGGTCTATTTGCTGTGTAAGCCCATTGCAGAAGTTACAGCAGGTCTGTTGGTGCTCTGTCCGTCTCCCAACACCAGGTGGAGACGGAGATGTATCAGTGGACTGTACCATAGTAAAAGAAGAAACACTAGGGTCACATAATGATGTAGGAGGGAGAGAGAGGATTGCTGGCTACTCTGTTGGAACAACTGACACTGTTGTCTGAATAAACACAGTCTCCTTGTTCACACTACAGTGGGGAGTAACACTAAAAAACCACACTCCAAGCATCAGCTATTTTCCATCACCTTTTGGCATCCATTTGACCTTTCAGTCAGCCAGTGGCCTGTGTGGAAGATAAGGGTCAGGACTGGGTCAGCTCTGTCCTTGCAGAGAGGGTCAGTGTGTGAGGATAATGATAAATGCACGTACCCACACACACACAGGCCTACTGTCACTACTACCACCACTGGCACTAGTATGGTACCCCTTGGCCCCTACTCATTGAGAGAGTTTATGGTATTCCATACTGTTGGGTTAGTGTATAACCATTCAGACAGTCATTACCATTTAGCTAGCTAAAGCTAAGCTATTTCTTGTCCCTTTGACATACAGGTTACATACTAAACTTATGGCAAAGCTACCATATTATATGGGTTTGCTTCTGTGCTGAGTTCTGACATGTGTCTCATTTAGAGACAGAGGCTGTGCATGAATGCAACACCTGTAGTGTTACCATGAAGATAAAACTCTAGTGGTTAATTACTGTTAATTACACAGGCCTGAAGAGATCCGCCTGCAGGAAGTAGTCACAATGTTAGGAATAGGAAGTGTTGACAGCAAAATCTGTGAGGAGTAAGAGGAAACCTCAGCCCCAGCAACCTCTACAATACGGTCCTGTCCTCCGTGTGTGACTCACCCCGGGCAGCAGGCCCTCTGGGGGGATGGGGGAGATGGCCTCTCCATCGGGGCCACGGGCACAGAGGCTCGGGGACATGGTGGGGGACTCATCTATGAAGGGCATGGTCTCTGAACTGTCCTGACTCTTATGATCCTCTGCTGCATCACCGTCATACCCGTCTGTGTTATAGTTGAAGTCTGGGGGAGAGATAGAAACAGGGGTTAGTATTAGGGATGCACGATACATCGGTGAAAATATTGGAATTGTCCGATATTAGCTAAAAATGCCAACGTCGGTATCGGCCCGATGTCTAGTTTAATGCAGATGTTAAAAACCGATGTCAAAGCTACAGTATAATGACGCCATGTAAAATGTTGCACTACACATGCAACACAGCATTCCTAACCTAGCCCACAATGTCTGCTGTGTGGATCGAGCAGTCATTTGAAAGAGTAAGAAAATGTCTGAGAGACAACTCAAAGGCGAAATCCATTAAAGCCAAGAAAATGTCATTCATTGCCCTTGACAATCAACCGTTCTCTGTTGTGGGTGATGTTGGCTTTCACCGACTGGTTGAGCACCGGTACACACAACCAAGTGCTCTATTTTTCAGTTGCCCTACCGGAGTTACACAGGAATAGTGTCACTGCTATTAGCTTCACGACATACATACTATGGAACGCTGTTTGGGTCTTAGCGTGTCAAAAAAGATACAGTAGCACTGTCAAAGCTGTACAAAAAAGTCTGCAAACAAGCAAACAACGGCCACAAATGATGTGTTTACACTACCGCGTAGGTAATAAAGCATTATTTGTTCACCAGCAACTTCTGGGGTAGCTAGCTAGCTTTAGCTTGGTACCAAGCTAGCACCAATACAACCCGCCTGAAAACAATGACCAGTAGAAACTGCAGTCATTTTCATTATTCTTAGCAATGATTTAGGAATCCTTGTGAGTAAGTATTAGCTAGGTTGCCACTTGTTGTTTGCCTATTGAAATTTAACTTAAATAGTTAGCCAGCTACTTAACCCTGTTGCCCAAATCTAATGTTATAAGCAGCCAGCTAGCTTCATCTGGCTAGTGAGGTTGTGAAAATAGCCACAATAAGGATTAGCCACAATAGTGGAATTTGCAGTTTGCCTTCAAAATAACAGTGTCATTGACAGTGATGCAAATGAATACAAATTGTAGAATTATGCCATACTTTCATTTTGAAGGCTAACCGCAAAGTCCACTATTGTGGCGAATCCTTATTGTGGCTAGCTTCACATAGAAGGGTCTGACCACCATTAATCTAAGAAGAACTGTCTTATAAATTAGGGTTATTTTAGATGACACCTAGCTACATAGTTACTGAAACAGATTGTGTGTCGTTTTGTTATGTTTTTGGGGAAGAACATTGTTTGCATCCATGAGCTAGCTGGGTTTTTTTATAAGTACTGTAGGTGAGCGAGACAACTTTATCAGCATCATAGCATACGTATCGATGAATCGTTGTGACATATGAAATACGAGTGAGTGCAATAACTACACAAAAAAAATTATGAACGCGTTAAATATTATTTGACGCGCAGTCATATTCAGGTCCTGATTGGTCAAATGGTGTTATTTTACACGTCAAATAGTGTTATTTGTATTTTCAAGTATTGTGGTGGCAGCATCATGTTATGGGTATGGTTGTCACCAGCAGGGACTGGGGAGATCAAAAGATCAAAAGAAATAAGAAATGCATCGCCAAGTTTGTATCCACAGTGAAAGTTCTTTGCTTCCCCAATCAAAAGCCCTGTATTTAGACTGAGGATGGCACTAAACTGAAGGACTGGGCTACCGCACTAAGGGCTATCCCAGCCAACCCCGAGGCTACAGCTGAGGACACAAACAAGTCGTCCCTCTACGACCTCCACAGAGTCATCAAACAAGCATAAGGACAATATAAGAACAAGGTGGTATAACACAGGCTCCGACGCAGGTGGCAGGGGCTACTGTGCAAAGGAAGACCCAGCCGTGATCTTCCCAACGATGCTTCTCGACCAGACAAACTCAATGCATTTCATGCATGATAAACACAGAGCCATGCACGAGGGCCTTCGCTGATCCAGGGAACTGGGTGATTCACAGTCATTTTCAACCTCTCCTTGTCCCAGTCTGTAATCCCCATGTCTCAAGCTGGCCACCATCCTACCTGTTCCCAAGAACTCTTAGGCTACCTGCCACAATGACTACAGCCCTGTAGCACTCATATCTGTAATCAGGAAGTGCTTTGATGGCACAAATCAACTCCATCATCCTAGACCCACTCAAATTTGCATACCGCTCCAACAGATCCATAGACGATGCAATCTCTATCTCACTCCACACTGACCTTACCCACCTAGATGAGAGGAATGCCTCTGAGAATGCTGTTCCTTGACTACAACTCAGCGTTCAACACCACAGTGCCCACAAAGCTCATCACTAAGCTAAGGACCCTGGGACTAAACACCTCCCTCTGCAACTGGATCCTGGACTTCCTGATGGGCCGACCCCAGGTGGTAAGGGTAGGCAATATTTGCTCCGCCATGCTGACCCTCAACACTGGGGCCCCATGTACACACGGGGTGTGTGCATGGCCCTAAGAGTTTCGACTTCTTCGGTCTCCAAATCACTAAGGACTTTAAATAGTACTACTGCACTGTTGGGAAAGTGCAAGCAAGAAATACATTTCACTGTACTAGGGCATGTGACAATAACAACTTGAAACGTGAAAGGAGTAAAAACCAGGTAAAACGTTGAGGAAAACCTGCCCCAGTCTTCTGAAAACCTGCCCCAGTCTTCTGAAAACCTGCCCCAGTCTTCTGAAAACCTGCCCCAGTCTTCTGAAAACCTGCCCCAGTCTTCTGAAAACCTGCCCCAGTCTT
The DNA here is from genome assembly GCF_057628025.1 of Oncorhynchus mykiss. Classification (NCBI taxonomy): domain Eukaryota; kingdom Metazoa; phylum Chordata; class Actinopteri; order Salmoniformes; family Salmonidae; genus Oncorhynchus; species Oncorhynchus mykiss. The sequence goes on from NC_143031.1 coordinate 30,817,857, forward strand.
CTGAAAACCTGCCCCAGTCTTCTGAAAACCTGCCCCAGTCATCTGAAAACCTGGCCCAGTCATCTGAAGACCTGGCCCAGTCATCTGAAGACCTGGCCCAGTCATCTGAAAACCTGGCCCAGTCATCTGAAAACCTGGCCCAGTCATCTGAAAACCTGCCCCAGTCATCTGAAAACCTGCCCCAGTCATCTGAAAACCTGCCCCAGTCATCTGAAAACCTGCCCCAGTCATCTGAAAACCTGCCCCAGTCTTCTGAAAACCTGCCCCAGTCTTCTGAAAACCTGCCTCAGTCATCTGAAAACCTGCCCCAGTCATCAAACTGCCCCAGTCATCTGAAAACCTAACCCTGGAATAGAGTTTTATTTTTTAGCGGGACAATTACACACATTTGAATTGTAAAGACACACCAGAATGGCTTTCCAAGAAGTGTTGAATGTTCCTGAGTGGTCCAGAGACAAGGTTTGAATAGTGCTGAATATATTAAAACGGTCAGTGACGCCACACTGGAATAGGCTTTGATATGCCTGTAGCATATCTCATGTTCAACAAGATACAGAAATAAATCATGGAATGAAAATACTACTCATATTACAGAGCAAGCAGTAAAGCTTCATATGACACCAATCTTTGATTTGTAGCACCTACAAATGAAACATTAAAGGAAACTTAGAACCCTAGGTGAGGCCAAAATGCAATAAATATGCTTTAGATTATAAAAAAATCTTTATGCTTTTAGATACAAATGTCAAATATGTCAACAATCCTTTCTCCAAGGGACTATTCTATGGATTACATTTTGTGAAAATCCCCAAAATCTCTCTTTTTGTCTGGATTTCGTGAGCAGAAAGACTGTCTCCATAGACCACACAGAGCAGCAGCTTTGAACGCATCTAGCTGCGATACCACTGACAAATGACTCCTAATTGAAAAATAAAAGGGGTATCACACAGAATCTGAAATCCCCAGTGGGATATAGGCCTAGATAGACAATAGAGCCCTAATATGAAGCAGACCATCTGTTTTGCTGGGTGACAGGGACTTGAGAGCCAGCTGACTGGGCACAGGGCTATATACACCTACTCTAACAACAACCATATGCCTTATTCAAACCACAAACCCTTTTTATGCCATTGTGTAAATCTTGTTTCAGCATCATTGATTTTTTATAAAACTGTGAGACCAGTAGCCGATGTCGTCGTTAACCAGTACAGGAAATCTAAATATTGGCATTGTGGTGTATGGTAAATCAAACCAGAAAAGGAATATCAAATATGAGATTAACTTGTGTAAACACAGCCTAGCACCACAGTCACACCAGAACTAAACACCTTTCTGAAGGTTTTGACCTCGATGTTGTTATTATGTGATTCAGACTCCTCATCAGAATGCCTGATTTAAGAATGGATTTAGGTCACTGTGGATGAAAGCATCTGCTAGAGCTAGACAACTAAAATACAAAATGTGGACTTGAACCCATTCAATCCAATCTCAGGAGAGTATTTATTTATTATGTGATGCATAATCCTATCGTCATGCTGCGTGGCTACACTCTAAATTCTTTATTGCATATCCCAAAGGTTCTCTTCCCTTCTATTATCTGCAGAGGCACATAGCCCTGAATGCTTGTGAGAGAAAAGACAGATCTAGTTTAAGGAGAATGGATTTAGGCCTATAAGACGAATAGAAAGCCAAACAATCATCTAAAATAGTCAAATTATAATAGTGAACCTAGAGTTGCAAAAACTCTGGTAACTGTCCCAAAATTCCAGTGGGAAGATTCACAGATTAAGCTGAAAATGCCACCTCCCATCATGGTGCAACTATCCAGTGTGAGGGGTTTGAGAGGGGATGAGGGCACTGCAGACTGGGAAGGCCCTCCGGTCTAATACGGGGAATACGGTGAATGTAGGCCAGCAAGAGGGCCTCCGCTCTCTCTCTGCTCTCACTACACTGCCTGCAGCTTTCCAACACACATACACACCACAGGAGGTTGGTGGCACCTTAATTGGGGAGGATGGGCTCGTGGTAACGACTGGCACAGAATTCTGGAAAGGTATCAATTACAGCCTCCACTGACACACACTGCCCTTTACTGTCGGTCTCCACTGCTCTCTGTTCATAGGTTTGCTGGTCTGTCTGTTTCTGTGTTCCTGTTTTCATGTTCTTTGCGCGGACGTGTGTGTGTTCCTTTGTGCCTGTGTATTTCTATCTGTGTGTACCTGTTTCTGCATGTGTTCCTCTATGTGAATATTAATGTGTGCTAATGGGTTAGTCAGTGTGAATACCTTGTGTCTGGGTGTTTTAGAGTACGTACGTGTGGATATTAGTCCGTGTGAATACCTTGTGTCTGGGTGTTTTAGAGTACGTACATGTGGATATTAGTCCGTGTGAATACCTTGTGTCTGAGTGTTTAGAGTACGTAAGGGTGGATATTAGTCAGTGTGAATACCTTGTGTCTGAGTGTTTAGAGTACATAAGTGTGGAAGTGGTCTTCATCATCTCTCCTGATTAACTCTGTTATCCTGATTAGGATAAATTAAAGGTAAAATAAAATAAAGGAAGTGTTTAACTGTGAAACCTGTGGAACTGCCTGCAAGGAAAAATGAAGTGTACAACTGTGACCAATAACCAGAAAGGCTGTGTGCACATGCGCGTCTGGCACTGCTCTAGAATTCAGACAAAAAGTACAAGCTCCCATAGACTAGTGTAGAAGGAGATAAAGATGGCCGCCGTATATAACCATATTAGATGTGTTAATTGTCTCGAAATCTAAAGACAACTGAAAGTGACAAACTGACATTTTCATTTTCATCAAAAACAACTTTATATCGAAGGAGTTCCTTTGATTTGACAGTCTGCAGATGCGCAGTTTGGCGTCAGATGACTGTGAGACCCGATTAAATATTTCTACGCATGAGCTTAGCTAGCCAACGTCGCCATGACATCACCTACAAGTGTGATGTGGGATTTCTATTGGAGAAGCAATTTCTGCCTTCATACTGTACAGTCTTTCACTAAAAACTGTGCTGATGATTCACTAACTCATTTTCTGGCAAAGGCCAGAGGGAAATACCACAGAGAGACAGACTGGCCTTTATCTGTCGTGATGCAGCGCCAAAACAAGGTCTTTCAGAGAGAGCTGCTAGAAACAGAGTTTGTAGAAACACTGAAACATGTGCCAACTTTGAAACCAACACACATTGTAGAGCTTGCTAACTAATAAAAACTAATTCAGTGAACTACAGTATCAGCAGCCACTTGGCTGTGACCATTCATTCCTAAAGAACTTCCCAGTCTGGAGCAGAGTCATGTTATCCTACTTCAGTTGCTCTAATGGTAAGAAACATGAGTCAAACTAAGACAGTGAGATCCTGGTCTTACTGATGCCTCAGTGAACACATTGTGTAATTAATGGGGTAGAATGCACTTACTGTTTTCTCAAACATTAGATCTGTTGTCTACTCCAACAGAACACTGAAGCATGCATGAGAGTTGTCAAAGACTCCAGCCACCCTAGTAATAGACTGTTCTCTCTGCTACCGCACGGCAAGCGGTACCGGAGCGCCAAGTAGAGGTCCAAAAGTTTTCTTAACAGCTTCTACCCCCAAGCCATAAGACTCCTGAACAGTTAATCAAAGGGCTACCCAGAACCCTCTTTTAAACTGCTACTATTCTGTTATAATCTATGCATAGCCACATTAACTCTACTTACATATACACTTGAAGTCGGAAGTTCACATCCTTAGGTTGGAGTCATTAAAACTTGTTTTTCAACCACCACCAGTTTCTTGTTAACAAACTATAGTTTTGGCAAGTCGGTTAGAACATCTACTTTGTGCATGACACAAGTCATTTTTCCAACAATTGTTTACAGACAGATTATTTCAAGTATAATTCACTGTATCACAATTCTAGTGGGTCAGAAGTTTATATACACTAAGTTGACTGTGCCTTTAAACAGCTTGGAAAATTCCTGAAAATTATGTCATGGCTTTAGAAGCTTCTGATAGGCTAAGTGACATCATTTGAGTCAATTGGAGGTGTACCTGTGGATGTATTTCAAGGCCTACCTTCAAACTCAGTGCCTTTTTGCTTGACATCATGGGAAAATCAAAAGAAATCAGCCAAGACCTCAGAAAAATTATTGTAGACCTCCACAAGGTCCACAAGGTTCATCCTTGGAAGCAATTTCCAAATGCCTGAAGGTACCACGTTCATCTGTACAAACAACAGTATGCAAGAATAAACACCATGGGACCACACAGCCGACCACACAGCCACAAAGCCGACCACACAGGCGCATTCTGTCTTCTAGAGATGAACGTACTTTGGTACAAAAAGTGCAAATCAATCCCAGAACAACAGCAAAGGACCTTGTGAAGATGCTGGAAGAAACAGGTGCAAAAGTATCTATATCCACAGTAAAACGAGTCCTATATCGACATAACCTGAAAGGCTGCTCAGCAAGGAAGAAGCCACTGCTCCAAAACTGCCATAAAAATGGGGGTGGCAGCATCATATTGTGGGGGTGCTTTGCTGCAGGAGGGACTGGTGCACTTCACAAAATAGGTGGCATCATGATTAAGGAAAATTACGTGGATATATTGAAGCACATCAAGAAGTTAAAGCTTGGTTGCAAATGGGTCTTCCAAATGGACAAAATGGCTTAAGGACAACAAAGTCAAGGTATTGGAGTGGCTATCACAAAGCCCTGACCTCAATCCTATAGAACATTTGTGGGCAGAACTGAAAAAGAGTGTGCGAGCAAGGAGGCCTACAAACCTAACTCAGTTACACCAGCTCTGTCAGGAGGAATGGGCCAATATTCACCCAACTTATTGTGGGAAGCTTGAGGAAGGCTACCTGAAACGTTTGACACAAGTTAAACAATTTAAAGACAATGCTACCAAATACTAATTGAGTGTACGTAAACTTCTGACCAACTAAGAAGGTGATGAAAGAAATAAAAGCTGAAATAAATCATTCTCTCTACTATTATTCTGTCATTTCACATTCTTAAAATAAAGTGGTGATCATAACTGACCTAAAACAGGGATTTTTACTAGGATTAAATGTCAGGAATTGTGAAAAACAGAGTTTAAATGTATTTGGCTAAGGTGTATGTATGTAAACTTCCGACTAACCGGTGCCCCCACAAATATACTCTGTACGGGTACCCCCTGTATATAGACTCGCTTGTTATTTTACTGCTGCTGTTTAATTATTCGTTAAAATGTATTTTCTCATACAGGTTTTTTTACTTAACTTCTTAAAGCATTGTTGGTTAAGGGCTCGTAAGTAAGCATTTCACTGTTGAACTGGGTGGTTCAAGCCCTGAATGTTAATTGCCTGACAGCCACAATATATCAGACTGTATACCATGGGTATGACAAAACATTTATTTTTACTGCTCTAATTACGTTAGTAACCAGTTTATAATAGCAATAAGGCACCTCGGGGGTTTGTGGTATATGGTCAATATACCATGGTTAAGGGCTCTATCCAGGCACTCAGAGTTGCGTCTTGCCTAAGAACAGTCCTTAGCCGTGGTATATTGGCCATATACACCACACCTACTCCGGCCTTATAGCTTAAATATACCACGGCTTTCAGCCCATCAGCATTCAGGGCTTGAACCAAACAGTTCATAATTTGTATTCTAGGGCAACAAGTAATGACAGAAGAAAAGCTGCATGCATCTAATTATAAACAAGTTAGCAAAAAAAAGGCCTACCAAAATGTTGGAAATTATAAGCAGAAATATCAGCCTATCTTAAAAAAGGCCTGTACAGCGCATGTTCTACATTTGTCGGTTATGGTTGGGGCCTCAGATTTTCACAGGCGGTTGTGGATGGGTTATTAGAAATTGCAGAAGGGTGCGGGTGAACAAACAGCTGACCCGCGCATCATTACCACACACACACAGATATTAGCAGCACTATTACACCATGTAGGCAAGGCCATAGTAAATAATTGAAAACAGACAGTGATTTACAGTAGAGTGACAGTAACAGCAGTGTTACCTCTCCACGACCACCCCTCATCACTGTCAAACGCTCCCTAAAACACTTCTGCGAACAAGCCTTTCTAATCGACCTGGCCCGGGTATCCTGGAAGGATATTGACCTCATCCCGTCAGTCGAGGATGACTGGTCGTTCTTTAAAAGTAATTTCTTCACCATCCTAAATAAGCATGCCCCTTCAAAAAATGTAGAACTAAGAGCAGATATAGCCCTTGGTTCACTCCAGACCTGACTGCCCTTGACCAGCACAAAACATCCTGTGGCGTACTGCAATAGCATCGAATAGTCCCCGCGACATGCAACTGTTCACGGAAGTCAGGAACCAATATACGCATTCAGTCAGAAAAGCAAAGGCTAGCTTTTTCAAACAGAAATTTGCATCCTGTAGCTCTAACTCCAAAAAGTTTTGGGACACTGTCCATGGAGTACTAGAGCACCTCCTCCCAGCTGCCCACTACACTGAGGCTAGGTAACACTGTCACCCCCGATAAATTAATGACAATCGAACATTTCAATAAGCATTTCTCTACGGCTGGCCATGCTTTCCTCCTGGCTACCCTCCTGGCCACCCTAACCCCGGGCAGCAGCTCCGCACCCCCCCGCAGCTACTTGCCGAAGCCTCCCCAGCTTCTCCTTCACCCAAATCCAGATAGCAGATGTTCTGAAAGAGCTCGTATACCTGGACCCGTACAAATCAGCTGGGCTAGACAACATGGACCCTCTCTTTCTAAAATTATCCGCCGCCATTGTTGCAACCCCTATTACCAGTCTGTTCAACCTCTCTTTCGTATCGTCCGAGATCCCTAAAGATTGGAAAGCTGCCGCGGTCATACTCCTTTTCAAAGGGGGAGACACTCTAGACCCAAACTGTTATAGATCTATATCCATCCTGCCCTGCCATTCTAAAGTCTTCAAAAGCCAAGTTAATACACAGATCACTGACCATTTCGAATCCCACCATACCTTCTCCGCTGTGCAATCCGGTTTCCGAGCTGGTCATAGGTGCACCTCAGCCACGCTCAAGGTACTAAATGATATCACAACTGCCATTGATAAAAGACAGTACTGTGCAGCCGTCTTCATTGACCTGGCCAAGGCTTTTGACTGTCAATCCCCGTATTTTTAATCGGCAGACTCAATAGCCTTGGCTTCTCAAATGACTGCCTTGCCTGGTTCACCAACTACTTCTCAGACTGAGTTCAGTGTGTCAAATCGGAGGGCCTGTTGTCCGGACCTCTGGCCGTCTCTATGGGGGTGTCACAGGGTTCAATTCTCGGGCCGACTCTTTTCTCTGTAAATATCAACGATGTCGCTCTTGCTGTGGGTGATTTCCCTGATCCACCTCTATGCAGACGACACCATTCTGTATACATCTGGCCCTTCTTTGGACACTGTTAACAAACCTCCAAACGAGCTTCAATGCCATACAACTCTCCTTCTGTGGCCTCCAACTGCTCTTAAATGCTAGTAAAACCAAATGCATGCTTTTCAACCGTTCGCTGCCCCATCCGCCCGCCCGAGTAGCATCACTACTCTGGACGGTTCTGACCTGACCAAATACCTAGGTGTCTGGCTAGACTGTAAACTCCCCTTCCAGACTCATATCAAACATCTCCAATCCAAAATCAAATCTAGAATCGGCTTTCTATTTCACAACAAAGCCTCCTTCACTCATGTCGCCAAACTTACCCTAGTAAAACTGACTATCCTACCGATCCTCGACTTCAGCGATGTCATCTACAAAATAGCTTCCAATACTCTACTCAGCAAACTGGATGCAGTCTATCACAGTGCCATCCGTTTTGTCACCAAAGCCCCATATACCATCACCACTGTGACCTGTATGCTCTAGTCGGCTGGCACTCACTACATATTCATCACCAGACCCACTGGCTCCAGGTCATCTATAAGTCTATGCTAGGTAAAGCTCCGCCTTATCTCAGCACACTAGTCACGATAACAACACCACCCGTAGCACGAGCTAAAAGCAGGTATATCTCACTGGACATCCCCAAAGCCAACACCTCCTTGGTCGCCTTTCCTTCCAGTTCTCTGCTGCCAGTGACTGGAACGAATTGCAAAAATCCCTGAAGCTGGAGACTTATTTCCCTCAATAACTTTAAACATCAGCTATCTGAGCAGCTGTACATAGTCCATCTGTAAATAGCCCATCCAATCTACCCACCTCATCCCCATAATGTTTTTATTTACTTTTCTGCTCTTTTGCACACCAGTATCACTACTTGCACATCATCATCTGCACATCTATCACTCCAGTGTTAATTTGCTAAATTGTAATTTCTTCACTCCTATGTCCTATTTATTGCCTTACCTCCTCACGCCATTTGCACACACTGTATATAGTCTTTCTTTTTTCAAATTGTGTTATTGACTGTATGTTTGTTTATTCCATGTGTAACTCTGTTGTTGTTTGTGTCGCACTGCTTTGCTTTATCTTGGACAGGTCGCAGTTGTAAATGAGAACTTGTTCTCAACTAGCCTACCTGGTTAAATAAAGGTGAACTAAAATAAAAACTATGGAGGGTTTTCCACGGACTTCCTCAGTGCCTCTGGTAGGGAACCACCACCAGCAGTGATTTACAACAGTGACAGTTCTGTAAATGATAGATTGAAAGTGGTACAATAAGAAACATGCTGTTATTCACACAGCAGGATCTTACATGATCTTACTGATTAATGGTCAATGCAGGTGATTTAAAGGGAGTGTTAACAGATAAAGGATGATTGGATATCAAGCTATGTTCTGTAATTCCTTTAGTGTCCTGTGGCGTTCCATCACCGTTGCAGCCAGACATAAAACCTCTCCTGACCCTAAAGCGCTGAGCTCAGGGCTGCTTTGAATAGCCAACAGTTAGTCTTTGTGTGATATTGTTACGCTCTCACTCTAAATCACTTTCACTGCTGGTTCTTCCTGAGGCAGCTGGAGTTGTAGGCTGTTAGGCAAATAAACAAGGGACTGAATGGAGTATGTTCATACTGGATGACACACACACACCCAATATCAGTGGTATCAGAAAAATACCTACAGAGGTAGAGCAAGTAGATGTGTGGAGTTCAGAGGTCACTCAATAGACTGCATGACAGTCCTCTTAATCTAATCAATGTCCTATCGGTGTTCTCAGATTAAATTAATGCAGCAGCATGTGTATCTATGTGCCTGATTGCGTGCGTGTTCCATTCATGATGGCTCTAGAGGTTAGGGGAGGAGGGGAGAAGCCTGCAGTTTGATCAATGTGATCCCTGCTAATGGGCTGATAAACACAGCAACATGATTAGAGGTGTTATACTAACTCACACTGTGGGCCAGCCTGTCAGGCTTAAAGCATTCTGTTCCAATCCAACTCGTGGTTAGAGAGTTGGACTAGTAACTGGAAGGTTGCAAGTTCAAACCCACGAGCTGACAAGGTACAAATCTGTCGTTCTGCCCCTGAACAGGCAGTTAACCCACTGTTCCTAGGCCGTCATTGAAAATAAGAATTTGTTCTTAACTGACTTGCCTAGTTAAATAAAGGTTAAAAAAAATAAATAAATAGGCCTACGTCATGTAATTCTGAAAGGATCAGATGGCTATGAGCAATATGGTATTAACTCCATCTTGCCCTCTAATAGGGGGTAGGGGTTAGGAGCTAGAGAGTAGGGACAAGGGGCACATTTGGAAGTTAAGCAGTAGTCTCCCTCAGCACCAAGGCAGTGTTGTAACACACTTAGTCCTAACGCTACTGTAGAACTCTGTGACAGAGCCTGCCATGTCTCGAATTTGTTCTAAATGCACAAATAAAGCATTTATATCATAAGATATGTGTTTAAGTGCCACTGTGCTTAAGGTGATTGACTGGAGATTAATTTATAAAAACCTTTTTTAACCTTTATTTAACTGGGCAAGTCAGTTATGAACAAATTCTTATTTACAATGAGGGTCTACCCCGGCCAGACCCCAACAATGCTGGGCCAATTGTGTGCCGTCCTACGGGTCTCCCAATCATGGCCGGTTGTGATACAGCCTGGAATTGAACCAGAGTCTGGAGTGACGCCTCTAGCACTGAGGTGCAGTGCCTTAGACCACTACGCCACTCGGGAGTTGAGCGGTCTGCAATTCAGATGATGTATTCTGTCCCCATTCCCTGCCTCAGTACCATCGGTCAATGACTGTTGCAGTTACACCCGGACGTCTCTTTACCAAGCCATCGAACACCCCAGAGGAGTAAGAAATATAGAAACATTAAAGAGAGAGAGAGATGAGATGGAAGACAACTACAAGAGAACAGTAGTTTTGCCTTGGAAGATATATCTCTCAAAAGTTATCACAATACTTGCACTGATGTACCACTGCAAATACATCACTGTCCTCTTCCCTTCTAAGTGTTGATGTGTGTTGTGTAACCAGCGGTGCCTTAGGGCCCACTGGTTACATTGAAGCGTAGTGAACCCTTGGTCTGCAGACACGCTCCTCTCCATCCCACTCGCTCTCTCCTTTCCTCCCCTGCTGTCACTTTCTAATATTCCCCCAACGTCTCCTGATGGACAGCTCCCCAACACTCGCACCTCCCTGACACAGCCAATCACAGGCCGTCTTCATGGCGAGGGCAAAGGCTGTCATGACAATGCGCCACAGTCGTTTGTGCTTCCCTGAATGAGAATGTGTCAGAGGCAAGCTTCAGACCGGGATGAGACTATTTATACCATGTTAATACTGAGAAAGTTTAGGAAGGAAAGGCCACAGCTTGAGTCAATAACTAGTCTCAGCAGGGATCAATCAGACTGTGGCTTTCTAGTGAGATTTATCATACAAAGCAACCTGAAGCACACGCACACACACACACAGAGTAAACAGCTGTGGGCTGAAGTTACAGTCAGTGAGCTCATCAGCCAGAGTTAGCGCCATAGCAACTACACACACTGTGTGAGGGTGTGAGTCAACCAATAAGAAATCAATTCCCTTCCCTGCTCTGTTGGGCTGAGGGAATGTCATGACAGCTGTCATTAAATCAGATGCATGTTTTGCTAATGTCATTTGAAGGATAATTGGTGAACTGGGCTGGACATGATTTGAGTGGGATGCTGTGTGCTGTGTGGGAACCACTGCTTGAGGATATTAAACTGTGGGTCGAGCCCCCCCACCCCCCTGGTTGGAGTCCAGGCTCTGTCGCAGCTGGCCGTGACCAGGAGACCCATGATGTGGCGCACAATTGGCCCAGCGTCGTCCGGTTTAGGGGAGGGTTTGGCCGGCAGGGATGTCCTTGTCCCATCGCGCTCTACTGACTCCTGTGTCAGGACGGGCACAGTGCATGTTGACACAGTCACCTGGTGTACGGTGTTTCCGCCGACACATTGGTGCAGCTGGCTTCTGGGTTAAGTGGGCATTGTGTCAAGAAGCAGTACGGCTTGGTTGGGTTGTGTTTTGGAGGACGCACGGCTCTCTACCTTCGCCTCTCCCAAGTCTGTACGGGAGTTGCAGCGATGGGACAAGACTAACTACCACGAAAATAGAGAGAAAAAGGGTCCATTTTTTATCTGATTTTTTAAAATAAAAAATACATTTTAAAGCTTACTATTGATAGTTGTACTAGTAGAACGCACAAGGTGCAACTTCAAAATGTAGAAAACGGCAAAGAAAAACATTTAATTTAAATGCATAATGTTCTTTGCACACCATAAAAAGTGTAGAAATGTTCTTTGCACACCATAAAAAGTGTAGAAATGTTCTTTGCACACCATCAAAAGTGTAGAAATGTTCTTTGCACACCATAAAAAGTGTAGAAATGCAGGAATTAAATAAATAAATAATTAAACCTGCAGAATTCTCTCCACTAACAAGAAGGGTGTGAACAGTTTGTCATTAACAGTGCTTGTGCCCATAGAAAGACAGGGAGCATGGGATGTTCCCCAATGCTGGGCCCCGAGTGAACATGTTTGGGAACCCCTGGCGTAGAGAGAGGGAGAGAGGAGAGAGGGAGACAGACGGAGACTGACAGACACACACACACACACACACACACACACACACGTCAGATAGATGTAGTTAGGGCTGGCCCTTAGGTTGTGGAGAACATGTATCACCCCTTTCCCTGGCGGCAGCTGAGACAGACTAGTTGTAAAGGTG